>NW_019524905.1:790559-929755 GCF_002814215.2 Seriola lalandi dorsalis | reverse complement strand
CATGGGGGGTGGGGGGGGCTCTTCTGTTCCCTTCATCACTTTGCACTAACTTATTCCAGCCCTTTGCGTCAGTTTGTGTTTTTGTTCTTGGTAATGTTTCCCTGTGTGTTTGCCTGTTTGTCCATCCATCTGTCCTGCTTGTTCTTCCAGCCACCTGTAAGGTCTGTCATCTTTTCATTAAAAGTTACTTCACTGCATCAACCTGCCTGTGTGTGTCTGCATCTGGGTCCTCTGCCTGTGGTGCTGTTCAGCAATCGTGACAAGTGGGTTCTCTACACACAACAGCCTCATTAGAGGACATAATTTACCAAACATGCCAACATAGCTGGCAGCTATTTGGCCAGTAAGAGATTCATAATGTCACTTTTGGTACATTTTTGATTTATTGCAAAGCCATATATAGAAATCTGTTCTCTAGAGACTAGTATATAGGAACAACTATTGGTTATTAATTACTATCAGTTTCTGATCACCTTCAAAGACACCAATGTTATTAGTTTGCAGATACAATGGATGTGGCTTAGAGCTGTGGTAGACAAGAAAGTCAATGAAGATGTCAATGAAATGATGCTGTTTATGTGCTACAACCTGCCAGTCAAAGCTAGTTTGACCCAAAATGAAAAGACCAGCTGCTATGAGTCTGACTGTTGTATTTTTATCTGGTTTAATTTGTTTGGCAAGGCAAACAGATGAAGCATGAAGCTTGTTGTAATATCAGACAATGTGAGAAAATTCTAAATTCAAAATTAATTGTACTTTGCTATATTTGCTTTGAACAGTAAAACAATTAGTTCAGATTAGCTGGAGCTCTCTATCTCAAACAGTAACAGTGTGTTTCTTACTTTAGATGTTGACATTTTTTACATAATTACAATAATACATAATGGAGTTGTGAATTCATTATTAATACACTTACAGTCAGATGTTTTATTTTGTTAGAGCTAAGAAGCACTTAATTGGAAAATTGCCCCCCGGAGTGTAATCAGTCTAACGAGGCACCTGTAGCCAACAACGTATTAGCATTCTCTGCATTTTTTACTGATTGACCTTCCCAGTGCACCTGCTTTTGATCAAGCACTAATTAAGACTCTGATTTTGATTAGTATCTGAGGCGGGGTTCCCGCAGGCCCTTCAAAAGTCTGAGAAGCCACTGATTTCATTAATCCAGTATTTAGGCCTTTATTGGTATTATGTCTTAAATCAATTAGTCAAATGTCTTCAAGTAGGATTTTATGAATCATTGCTATTTAAAACCTTGTCACACAGATCAGGATACTGGAACCGACAACATTTATTTTTTGTTTGCCACTGAGATGCTCAGAGAAGATATGGGAAAATTCAGAAAAGTGGCTATTCAAACCAAAATTTTGGGGCATCGGTGAATCCGGTACCAGGCAATGTATGAGGCACAGAGTTTTTTGTGCACAAATGTTTCAAACAAAGTGAACCACAAAGAACTGCCAAGTCAACATGCCAACAGATGCCAGATATTTCCCAGTTCTGATCCGCCCACATCTCATTATTTCATACTTGATGAAAATAGCTATTCAGACTTTTAGTTCTCAGCCAATTGTGCCTGGCAACCTCCAGGGTTGAAAAAGGAAGCAGTCAAAAACTGCAGTGCCTCGAATGGCCACTTGAGGCTGGCCCCAAAAGCGAGTCAATCTTCTAAGACTCCCGTGTTAATATGTCCAACTTTACAGCAGAAATATACATGTTTACATTCTGGTACAGAGAAGGCTGGTCTCTATAGCTAATTTACTCGGGGGTCCATTTTATATAACTCACCAGTTTAAATAATAATGAGGCTTAAAGTTCTGAATAATTGAAAACATGACCACTTTGAGTGGGTGAGCGTATGCTTGCCACAAACCGGCATGCACACATGCCCCACCTCTTTGCTCATTTTAGGATTTGCCAGGACTTCAGCGGGAACTGCAAGATGGCGATGGCGGAGCAGCTCGCTTCAGAAACCTATGGGTGACGTCATGGAGGCATCTTTATACACAGGCTGTGCCTTTACTGATGAGTCATGATGTTCATGTTGTTTTATGTTATGTGTTCCACTCTAGAAAGTGTTGTTTTCTCAACATTTGACGTAGATCATCTAACTTTTTTACTTTTTCACTGGACCAAAAAAAGTCATTTTTTTGTCACAATAAACATTTGGGCAAAATTGTCCGTAACCTTAAGTAATTGATGACGCCCTTTTTCTTCAGTTTTGGTTGTTGTGAAGTAGGTCTTAAATTTCAATCAAATGGCATTTGAGTGGCATTAAAAAAGTCTTAAATAGTCTTAAATCTAATTTGCCTTAATCTGTAGGAAACCTGTAAGAGCACACCAATTGAATATTTCTAAATAAAAAAATGTGTTTTCAGTATGAGAAATGTGAAATTGTCTTATGTAGAAAATAAAGTTTTAGTATAATTGAAGATGTGGAAAATAGGATGATCTCCAGTTATAAACACATAGTGCTGATGGAACTAAGACAAATATGTTGTATGTAGTTGTCTCACAGATGGTTAATGAAGGTAATTGAGACTGAAGTTGTTTGGCTATTTGGCTGTGGGAGCAGCTCTGTAAGTGTGTAATGCTGATTATGCACTAGAAGATTATACCAATATGACTGAAAAAAAGAAATACAGAAATATTGTAATACTTCGATTCTTACTACTCAGCAAAAACATGTCAAGGTTGATCACCGGTTTGTGCGACACTAAGTACATCAGAGGGGTTCATCCTCTGTAGATCTTTTTGGACATCTCAGAGTCAATTTAGTTGTGTATTGAAATGACATTTGGGATGAATGCTGATTTTACAGAGGAGCATTAGTCATTTTGAAGAAGGTGATGTCATACATCTCCATGTGGCATTTGGAAATATTCAAATCAAAAACTGATAACAGTCGTTGGGATGTTTGCTGGCTGTCAATCAAATCTGATCAAACCACTCCCACACAGTCCTTATACCTCCCCCTTTTTTGTCATGAATGATGACTGATGAGTTCATTCATTTGAGTGTGTGAGAGTTACATAACATTTTTTTCACCTGTTTAACTTAAGAGGTACCGCAGATATTCAGGCCTAATGACAACGTAGAAAGTTAAGATTACTCTTTTAACCACATTTAAGTTACATCAACATTGTGTTAACCTGACCAATCAAGATGTTGTGATGGACAATTTTCTTAACCTATATTAATACAACGTATACACTTATTCACTACACTTAGACTGCGACTCATGTGACAGAGACACAAAACAAACCTCACTAGCTGAACGTTGGTTATTGGTCTTTGACTGAACACCCCCAACAGTCTATGTTTTACACATTTTACCAGCTCAGCCGGGCCAGGTACTGCTAGCATAGCAAATGCTAGCCCTACTGGCAAACAAAACGTTACCATTAACTTTTATGTACCACAAACACAGAAAGACATAAAAGCTCTGACACGTCGCTCTATCCTCCATCCTGATTAATTGGCAGGTTACTGTATGTGGTCTGATCTGTCCCACGGTCGCCCTGCCCTTAAGCATACCCCACTTTATCGTCTATTTTACTCTAATGGGCCCTTAATTTAAAAGAAATGAACATCATGCTGTATTGAAGAAGACTTGACACAAGCAATTGAGGCCATAAAGTTATTAGGAAAACATTAACCAAGTTAATAAATCAAATTAAAACAAAAACAGGATATACAATCAGACTTATTTTTACACTGAGAGTGGTTGCCCCCTGCTGGCCATTAAAAAAATGCAGGGTTAAGGCACTTCTGCATATACAGTCTATTGGTATTAATTATTTTTATTTTCATACAACACAGACTCCATGTTTCACTTGCCTTAAAATAAGAGCACCTTTAGCAGATTAGAGCTCAATACAGTTAAGCAACAGCAAGAATGACCTCAGCCAAACCTGATTTCGAGGCCAGGTGCACGAGTGCCGGTGATGATTACCTCAACAGCCTTAACGTCAGGCTATCCTCTTCACTCTAGCCACTCCAATCACCGGGCTTTCATTCTGAAGGGCCAGTGGGACGGTCTCCTAGGTCTGGGGTAACAGCGCACTCGTCAAAAAAACTGAGAGCAGGCTTTAGAGCACAGCTTCCTGGATGACTAAGCTGTGGTGGAAATCAGTGCCCCACGTTGGGCACCAACTGGGGGCCGCAGAAAACCCCTCTATTGGCTGTTAAGTGCTCTCTCCAGTGAAGGAGTGAAGGTAGATCTCAACTCCAGGATGCTGATGTGCCTGAAGCCCTGCTGGTTTTTAGTCCTGCATATGAGCCAGTGGGACCTGAACTCTAATTGGTATGCAGGTGATGCATGAGCTGAACATTACAGGGAATAAGTTGGGCTGGTTTGTGTGTGTGTGTGTGTGGGGAGAGAACATTGCTCAATCATACCCCAGTACATGTAGCAAGTCGGCAACGGGGAGCTTGAAAGACTGTGAGGGGAAATCAAAGAATGAAAGAAATAGCAGAAAGTCTGTTGGAATGAAAAAGGCGAGAGAGGCAGGAGATGAGAAATACATTTGCTTTTTTACTGTATACTGCATAGTTTTAAAAAGCAGGCACAAACGGGCAGCTTCGCACATTTGCATTAGCAATTCAACATTTCAACATTTCAAAACAAGCATCTGTGAAGACACTGACTGGCGATGTTGCATAATATAGGACAACAGGTAAAGTGGTATTTTGTTGTTATATATGAAAAGCCTCTCCAATACATCAAACTGATTTATTCTGTACCGTTCTACCATAAACTACATATATTTACATCCCCAGCCCAAATGTAGCTGCGATTTCAATTAATTCTAATGGAATCACTGCGACCAGAGGAGCCGCTCGAGGAGGTGAAATAAATCTGTGTGAATTATTCCACATAAAGTTCAGCTTGGTTGAACTTTGACCTGCAAATTTGCAGCATTGATTAATATCAAGCTGTCTTGAGAGTGTTGACCTTTGAGGGACGGAGAGCCAGACAGTCCCCGATGGATAGAGCTATTGTAGCTTATTAGCTACAGTATGTTGCGCCGTTCACTTTTATTTAGCCTCTTCTGTCACAGTCTTTGTTCCACAAAAATCAATGGTTTGGAGTCAGTTATGAGAGAGGAGTTGATGGCACAAATACATCATTTGAATAAACTGTAAAATAAACAATAGGGAGACAAAAAAGAAATGCTTTTGACGCTACTGTGAGTGAGTTGATGATCAGCTTGCCATCTACAGCAGCATTTAGTTTGCCAACTAGCCCTGCAAGTAATAACTATCTCACCAAGCTGCCATTCTCAAATTTTTCACATGAGCCAGTGAATGTCACTCTGTAGTGTGACCGTCGCATAGGGCTCCCTAACTTACTCAGGCTATCTGCAATGTGTCTCCACAGACATGAATAGGGTATCCAGCAGTTTTAAATGTTGCAGCATGAGTGAAACATTTTTGCTTAAATCATTGAGATTTATCAATTTACTCCATAAATGTTTACTCCAACTAGTTAGTTGATGGTGGTCAAACTAAAAATGCATTACAAACTATATCCTCCAAAAAAGGCCATACAGTTGATCAGGACTGTTGTATTGGGTGTACTTCATAAACTGGCAGCTAATTGTAAATTACATTATTGTAAATATGATTCATCTTGTCTTTCAGTTAGTGTCTGTGCTGGATCATAGAAAGCAGTATAATATGATTGCAAGCCTAATTACTTAAATGAGTGGGAATGACCATGTTAATAAGCATACTAAAAATTGAATGTGGTAAACAAATGTGGGACTAGTTTGATCACAAGACATAAAATGATGCCGCTTTTCAGGCACTAGAGAAACAGATGGCCTCACACAATTATGAGTGGAAAGGGAAAGAATTGGGAGGAGATATGTGCAATCGTGCACCATGCAATTCACTTTTAAATATTACTCATGCTCCACAGGAGTGTTGGCTACCTGACGTAAGTAGGCCATGTAAATTGCGTCTGCCCCCTGGTTTTGGTATTTTTATTTTGTACACACAGTGCAAAGTATCCACATGTCAAATTCAGCTGTTCCAGTCTGGACAAAAATGAAGGGATGAATCAAACAGAAGGGCTGAATGATGCACCTGGCCCTGCTCTATACAGACACAGATGTGCCCCAAATACCTAATGTAAACATTCCAGCATCACATTATCCAGAGAAACTGTCCACAGCTTGGGATTCCTGTCAAATTTTGTTTTCCTCTCCCTGATTCACATTCACCTCTTTCTCGCAGACACTGACAAACCTAAAAACACACGCTTAACTGACACTCATACAAGGACACATTATAACCAACTGTCACACCCACGTTGACTGCACTTCTAAAAGCTATTGCAATTATCTGCCATCAGGAGCTCGGAGCTGCTCTGAAAGCAGAGCAGGACCTTGAGGAAGTGAGCTCTTTCTGAAAAGCACAACCATGCCTCGCTGAGCTGGGCGCCAACTGTGAGTCCAACATTTTATTAACCCCTCTGCTGGTTTCAAGAAGGCCTAGCGGCTAGTTGGGTCTTCTGCTATCTGGACGGCCAGCGTTCAATTTTGCATGTAGTTGACCCTATGGAGCAGCACCAGCTGACTAACACTGCAAACCAACTATAGAGCCCGGGAAGAGAAGTTGCTTGGGATGCTGTACATGTGAAGGTCCCATGTTGAAGGTTATGAGATTTCCATGTCTTTCTTTCATTATCAAAAAGCAGGTCTAGGTTCTATATTAATACTGTGAAAGTATCAAAGTGCTGAATCCATGGAGCAATGCACATAGCCTGTATTCAGAAATTGAGCCTTAAAATGAGCTGTCAGGATTTCTGTAACTTTCTGATGTCACAACCTTAGCCATGCCCCAGCACAGCCCATCATCCAACCTTTTTTTTTTTTGCTGTTGTTTTAGCTATTAACAACACAACACCAAGCTGAGCTAGCAGCTTCAAGACAGAAAAATGTTGGGGAAAGCTGCACAATCGTTGGATATCAGGAAACCAACATGTCATTGCTCAGCCTTCCCAAGGATAGTAATGCTAGAGACAAAAAATTAATACTTAGATATTAATTGATATTAATCTATACTAAAAATTAGTATTAGTATACAGACAGGCAGGCACGGAATTATTTTGCATTATTATTTTGCCTGGCCGGCAGCACAGATTAACGTTAGCCGTTTAACTATTAGCAATTAGCCCATAACCACATTAGCCATCCGTTTATTTATCATTAAGCTAGCAGCTAGCTGCTATGGCTAATTATAAAACAATTAACATTAACAGTAAGGTTAATGTTGTTTTTTTTTTTGCAGTACCTCAGAAAACCTAAAAATAGTGTTGTCATTGATGTTATTGTTTGTATTGTTCTATCTTTGTCTAAAAAAGCGTTAGGGTCATTTTTTCTCCCTGTGGTATCAAAAATGGTATCGAGTATCGAGTATTTTCTTGGGTATCGGTATCGGGTTTGAAATTCTAGTATTGTGATAACCCTAACTGAGATGTAAAAAAGTATAAAATATGGGACCTTTAATAAAAGTGAAAAACACACTGCACTCTGTCAGACTGCTGATGTGTGCAATACTTTATATGATACATAGGCAAAATGTGCAAGTTTCCTTATAATTAGAGGTCCTTGAAGAAACAGAAATGGCCATTCAGGTTTTCTAAAGCCCCCATCCACTCAAAAATGTGTTTTGCTTGTCACGTCACTTGGCTGTTTGACCTTCTCTGAGCAGAATGAGAGTATGACACTAGAAGGCTATTTTCACATTCATCTGCTGAAGTAGAAAGTTTCTCTGTTCTCACCTTAAATCTGAGTTTGACATGTACCATGTACATCACAACTATATCATGGTCCATTACGCAACAAACACCGGTATGTAAAAGTAAAAGCATAAAGCTTCAACATCCATGAAACATCACATTGTTTAAAGCTAAAAAAAATAAAGAACAAAGTTAAGAATGGGGAAATACAATTTTATTTTCTCTTGTATTATTATTTTTTTAAGCATACTACTACTACTACTAAAATCTAACTTTGGCAGCATTTGTATGAGAACCTCAACCTGTCCAGAAAAAAAAAAAAAACATAAGCTAACTGAAGGCATAATTATTCATCATTTAATGAAATGAGAGAGAACCACGGTGAAGTGCTGTGAGCCAGAAAAGCAAAACAATGATCTGAAAGATGCTAAAAAGCTTTGTAGAGCCAAGGGGAATTGCATCGATTACCAAAGATGTCACTGTGAGTGACTGTGACTGAGTGTTTAAAGTTTCATAAACACACTCATTTCATGCAGTGGTAATATAATACACAAATATACAGCAGATAAATGCAGCTTTGATATAAAGCTATATAGGAAAAAATAATTAGGATCAAAGCAATGGACAGGCTCTTTTTTCCTCCTCGCATTCAACCTTTTTCTGTGACTAAGTGGGTCAAAGCACATGTGTATTACAGATGACATCAGCATCAGCGTTTTGTGCCTCGTTAATTATTTTAGCAGTATGAAGAATGGCTGACAGGGTGTTGGGTTAATACTTTTCATGCTTACTGTTTCCCTGCAGTAAAGCTTTGAAACCAGGGGGATGCTAAAGATCAGCAACATCATTTTTATTTATTATCTCACCACCCTCCTCCCATCCACCCTGCCACCCACCTGCAGCGGTACACATGCAGCATTCTCACCCGTAACCAATTCTGACGATTTGTCAGCCATGCGCAGCCAAGTGAGATCTAATCTGCTGTATCGGACAGCTGACAATGGTGACTAAGTGCTCAAACATTTGGTATCGACTGTTTCCCCAGGGCAGCCACCGCTGATGGACTGAAAAAGGTAACAATGTCATCCTCCAGGGAGAACAACCCAGGTCCAAAGCCCCCGTATTCCAACCCACCCACTGCCTTTGGTCACACAGCATGACTGGTGAGTCAGAGCGGGGCTCACACAAAGTGGGCGTCACGTCAGTTGCCACGTTGCCCACTTGATCTTTTCAGGATACTTAATTAGCATAGCAGTGTAATCCCTGCCGGGGATTTCCACTGATTATGTGTGTGTTTGTGTGTGTGTGTGTGTGTGTGTGTGTGTGCGTGTGTGTGTGTGTGTGTGTGTGTGTGTGTGTCTGCTAAATACAGAGCCACAGAAGCTAAAGAAAAAAGGTAGAAAGAGACAGAAAAGGGATCTTCATTCTTCTATTCTTCAGCAGTGAGATGCTGTTTTTACATCCTAAATGAACAGATTTTTCACACATTCTGCAGCTACCCTTTAGACTAAGAGCACAATTGCCCACACTAACCTGAAAATATATATTTCATTTGGCTGCTAGGTGGCAGTGCAGCACGGGACCTGCCTGTGTATGTGTGTGTGTGTATGTGTGTGAGTGTGTGTGTGTGTGTGTGTGAGTGTGCAGCCTGTTCAGCTGAGAGGACACTGCTCTCCCTGGCCAGTACAAACCAGATTAGGGGGATAATCCTGATTTAACAGACCTTATTATCTTTTATTTAGGAGTATCCGTCTCCACTGAGTTCATGTCTCATGAGACTGATGCATATCTAATTTGATTAGAGAACCTTAAAGTCTCACTGCCTTTGGGAACCTGCTGAAACTATAGGTGCCTCCACCTTTGGGAACATGTATAATAGTGTTTTTTTTGTTTTGTTTTGTTTTTTTAAGGACGTGTCAGTTTTGGAGCAAGAGAGCCACTTTTTATCCAAATGATTTAATTACTATAATCCACTTCTCCCTGGTACTCACACTCTGAGGATGGACGGGGATGGATGCTTTGATGGTGCTGATTGCAATGTAATTGAGAACAAATTGATTTTCCTCACCTTACATTACACTGTATTGATTGACCACAATTTTGTTGGAGGTCTCAAGGAAATCAAAGTGATCGGTAACCAGGGGTAATCTCACGCCGTTGATTCTTATATTAACACAGAACGTGCGTCTGTAAGAGGAAATCTCCATCTGACTGCTGCTAAAGCTTGCGCACTCCAAAAGGCGCATGAAAAGATAATACTGAAGTCATCAGGAGCCAGCTCACTCCGGATGACATTCTCACTTGGCATATGTCTGAGTACATTTTGCATGAGGCAAAACAGATTGAAGTGTTTCATCCTCTGTCATCGCCAGCTGAAATGTATACCTTTATTTCAAAGAGTGCTTGTTCCGCAGAGTCGTGACACAAAATTGCATCATTTTTACAAGGCCTTGCTAATGCAAAAGAAATTGCAACCGTCCCTCACAAGTAAATATGCATCCCACATTTACTTGTCATCGCATCCAATCTTCTTGACAAGTGGTTCAAATATGACCACCCAATCCACTACAGAGGGGAATAAATCTGCCCCTGTCTCTATCTGTCTTCAAACAGGGGGCTTCCTCCATTCTGACGCCGACACTCATGGTCAGTTGTGCCTGTTTATGGTCACTAACCCGCTGCTACTACATTCTGTAGTATAGCCTATGGAGGACTTTATGGACAAGAACACTCATAACTCAGGTTGCTGGTGCTTCACGGGCTGTAATCTGTTACCACTTAATCCATCTCCTCTATGGAGCCCCGCAGGTGACCTGCAGATAAATCGCGTGTGGAGCCTTGTGAATGTCTCCAAGGACAAAATTAGATCGGTATGTACCTGTCAGCCTCATGAAATATGGAATGGTCCAATTCTTACTTGCACTGGGCTAAGACAGGGGCTTACCTTATCCTGAAACCCTCAAGGATAGTTGTGCATACCAGTCAATGAAATCAACATCCTTCTGGCTTCCAGTGCTTTGAAGATGACTTGCCATATGTAGGCTCTCTAATCAGCTAAGCTCGTCTTGTCATTACTGAGCACACAATACCGGCAGCCCTGACAACAAATGCTAATATCTGCATGTCAATTCACTCCGAGGAGTAGACATTTGAATATAGCAGCAGGAAACTGTGGACACAGAGCAGCGCTGCTGGCGCTCATCCCAGGTGTACATAGCCGCAGGCAGTCTCTGCTAGAGGCAAGTGGTGTTTCTTTGCTTTAAACCACTCCATACTGAGGCCTGCACACTGATTCACTGCAGTATGATTTGGCATGCTGTTGTGTATACCGCGATCAGCAAACAGTGCGGTGAGTTGCACTCCTTTTGATGCCTGTCTTCTCACGTCTCCCTCCCTCTGTCTCTCTGCTGAGAGCTGCACAGCTCAGGAGGAGTAGGAGGAGGAGGCAAGCATTGCTGGTTGAAGTCAATATGTCTGTGCATCCATCCACATGTCAGGGAAGTCATTACCATTGGAAACCCGTGAAGCAGCCAGGCTTTGGGGAAGACTACCCGCTTTCTATCCACGTCGGTGCAGAGCAGCATCAGCTGGGATTCGGTGGACGCCTGTGAACTCGAGCCACCAGCTCAGCAGAGACAACAGCTGACTCCCATCCTGGAGACAGGAATGTAATGAGATGGTTTACTGTACCATCGCATGACTGCCATTAGCACTGAGTATACAAAGTGTCACAAAAACCGAGGGATACAGTCCATTCTCTGATGAGGAAAAATGGAGAACCCCTTGGTGCACCTATGAACTTGGAATTAATAGAACACCCAGTAGCTAATGAAATATATATTTCCTGTACCTAACAATGATACTGTGGGCTGTTGCTAGAACGGCGAAACCACTGAACCAAGAATGAATAAATTATACAGATTATTTCCATTTGAAACAGTGAACAGATCTAATTAAATTACTACAATAGTGTTTTTAGTCATGCCCCCACAGCTGATTACTCACCACCAACAAAACCTTTTTTTTCATTATAAACACTGTGGCTTTTTGTTCTAAATGTGGCCAATTATCCATATAAACAAGACCCAGAGATATCAAAAATAAAGAGGTTATTTGTAATGCTTAAAATATAACTTTTATCCTTTGATTATGTAGTGCCCAGAGGATTCCAATGGAAGGCTCAAAAAGAAAGAAAATGCAATAAACAGACAAATCAATAACAATAGCTGGTGAGAAATATGCAGGCTGGCAGCAGATTCGGTTTAATGAAATGCAGCCAGACCTCATGACTTAACTTAAGCCGAGAGTAGGCGGTGCTGAAGGTATTGAGAGGTTCTTGGCCCTATATCGGCATGGTTTTGAATACTTTGGCAGGTGTTCATATAACTGTGTGGGTAGATTTTGTCACTACGATAGCGTCACAACTGCGCGGTCACAGACTGACGGCACAGTCGATGAGCACCCCATTGCAAGATGGTCTCCAGTTTAAATCTACTCTGTAAATCAGACTAACAGGCACTTCTCCACCCTCAGTAACACGGGTGTCCAAATGGGTAAGTTTTGACTGTTTGTTTGTGTCGTTTTTCTTCAGGAAGTGCTAAATCTTCACTCAACACCTGCTGAAGCGTGGAAGGTTTCACTGTGGGGTTAGTATAGAGAAATTCCAAAAGGAGGTATTTGTTATAAAATGTAGATTAATGAATACGCTGTCACTACACAAAAACTGCTCCGCACCACTGCACACTCAGCAAGCGAGGGTGACTCAAACGGCACAATAAAGCATTCAATCCAAATAGAGAACTTTTAAACAAGCACATTAAAATACAAAAACCACCATGCCTAGAACGGCCCTCAGTAGAGCGCAGACCTCTGCCAAGGCCAAACAATCCTACACACGTCTTTTGTTCTCAAGTATAGATTTACTTTTTCATTGTCTTTAAAGGAGCTTTTTAACAATTCACTAGCCTTACAGTTTTTAACATGCCGTTCCCCACCCATTGCTAAAGAAACCTAAATTGAACTAATTTTAAGTGATAAGTCGTGCCATATCAGTTCAATGGTACGCTATAATTTGAATATTTTCACTGCTTTATCTTGCCGTCAAAAAGCCCTTTACGAATCAAACAGCAGATCTGCGGCGTAAAAGACAGCCAAAGCAAAATGGCTGATCTGTTGATGGCGCTAGATGACAAGTTATAGGATCACCAAAGCCAACAGAATTTAACCTGAGGTGAACATGAATGTGTTTAGCAAATTTCTTGACAATCCATCCAATGACTTCACGAAAAACTTCTAATTTCAATCTCATGATAGCTCTATAGGAGAAGTGAGGGGGTCATCACAGCCAGTAGGATTCATCCTCTGGCAACCAAGAATGTTCAAAATGTTGTAGCAATTCATTCAAGTAGATGTTGAGATAAATCACAGGACAAATGAAAACTCTTGACATGCCGGTGGCGCCATAGAAAACGTCAGCGCATCACCAAAGTCACTGGATTTGTCCGGTGGGAATGACTATTCATATGAAACAAAATGTTTTAGTCACTCACCAAATATCATGTGTCTTAAAAATGCTCCATTCAAATGAAGTCTTAAAATCACACTTTTCAACATATCTGCCTAGCAAAACATACATTAAAAAGAGGCTGGGCTCAGCTGCTGTCTCTCAGGTGTCTAAAGTGAGTTCTCTGCCATGGGTTGTAGTCCCCCTAGTTTCCCTGTTACATTCCACTCCATGTAAAACAACTTTCAGTTCAAATTAACCACAACTTCTGCATCAAATTTCATTAAACAAAGCAAAAGAAAGAATCTAAAGGAGAGGAGAGTCAAACAGTCAGCTTAAAAGAGATCATTGTTTATTCTATTCATTTACACCCATTCATGTTGTACATTAGATAAATTATTGTCAGTTGCTGTTAACAGTAACAATGTGCTGCCAGAATGATGTTTGATGCCCTTGTGTTGATTGCACAGCTATGAACTTTTTTTTTTTTTAATGATGCTCTTTCATGTTGCTCTTTACTTTATCCTTTTCTTAAAACAAAAAAAAACAAGCTCAAGTTGAAAATTTAATTGCTTTCTGTACCTTTTTTCTCACCTCTTTGAAAATGCTTTCATATTAGAATTGTACAACAGTTTCCACCACGCGGGCAGTCAGAGGGAATTGTTTTCCCCAGAACTGGTTTTGATTCCCTGAAATGTGTCCCCAAGTGAAGTGGCAAATTGATATTCTTGGACAAAAACAAGCCATTAATGGAAGAACTCACTCCTGAGACACTGACAGTTGCAACAGAGGAGGGCAATGAGTTATTATTCTCTTCTGGATGATACTAACAGATGGGTTATAGAAGTGAGCGAGCCTGTGCACTCAAGAGTCCAACATAGTGTGTGGCCTTTATGACAGCAATAACAGGAAGTTCTGATAAATATTGCTACTAAAAGTAAAAATGAAATTATTTCTTTTAGCCAAGAGAAACTGTGTAAATGTTGTGAAAACCCATGCCGTGCAAATCCTTTGAGGCATGATGCTGGTTTCCTCTCAGTCACTAGGTGGCTTTGGTGGCTATTTTAGAATTTACAAACACACGATTTAACGTTCCACTTACCATAAGTTCATGAATAAGTCAGTGAAAGGTTTTGTGGAAGATAAGCCTATACTGTGCGTTCGAAAAATTCTCACGTCACAGAATATCTCTGTGAATTTCTTCCTCTCCAGAACGCATGGTGTCATGGCATCAGTGCCAGAGGTGTGATGCTGTCGATGCGATCGAGGGGAAATCTGTAAAAAGCCGGTGGGCTAGCTTTTCCACTGCTCCACTGCACAAGCCACGGCCCTACACTAGGTCTAAATGCACACTACAGGGAATTGCTCTTGCTGACATCTAAACTAGTTTTAGAGCCATTAGGAGAGATTTGACCTTAGGAAATCTAAATGTCACTGGGGAACGCTAAGTGCTCCAGGCACAACAGAGGTCACTGTGGGCAATACAACCCAATGAAATTATCTGAAAAACTCAAAAGCACTTTATTTGTGTGTCAGTTGGTATCGGACTTAACAATTTACCCTGACCTTGACATTGATTCCGATCCTGTTGGGAGAGTTAAAACTTCTAAAGCAACTAGCATGCTTTATAGAGTTGGCTGATTTGTTTTCTGTGTAAGTACACAAGCATTGTCTGTACATAGCATTAGGGTTAGCTAGCTCTTTTACATTAAATTTATCAATTTGTTTTGATGCCCAGCCTAATTGAAGACTTCTGGATCACCATCCACTTCTCTGATGTCTTTAACGATTCAGATAAGTCTGGTGTTACTAATTACAGTTTCTGCCAGTTGGAGAAAATTGACCAAGTCAAGCTTTATAGGCAGGATAAACAATGTGGATATAAGTAATGGTAAAAAGAGTGAGAGAGATCAATGCAGCCGTATAGGTTGTTGTGAGTTGACATTTTTGGAAATGATGACATTAATCAATCAGGTGGTGTAACCGAAATCAAGAGAGAGCTGAGCTTTCTCTGCCGATGCCTGGCCAGACCGTCACCCACCTGTCTCTCATTCCCCACTCATCCCATCTTCCCACAGTCATTTGCCAGATTGCTGTATCATTCGTGTTCTGCATGTTGAGGACTTTGTTCTTGCCACCCTGTGACCTGTTTTCTCCATGTGGCTGCCTGCTCTGCAAGTGTGCACTATCACCATCTCTTCCATTCAAATCACTGAACTGTTCCTGCCTGCCTGGTCTGTGTCTGCATCTGGGTCCAACCTTCCTGTTGCATACATACAAACTGTGACAAGCGAGCATGAATCAGTTATAAAGCAAAAGGTGGCTGTGATGAGTTGAACTGCTGAAGGGGCAGAGGATAGTTCACAATATCTCTGTAATCAAGAATTCAAACTGAATGGTTTTAAACAGACTTTAATTCTATTCAGAGTATCTGTTTTTATCTATCCGAGTTTTAATGTTCAATATGAATCTTGAATGTCAATGTCAATGACACTCTGCGGTCGAGCCAAAGTTCCTAGTTGTATGATGCAGCAATATTCACAAGGTTTCCATTCAAAGCTTTAATGACAGCATCGCCAGATATATGGAAGATTTAAAATATCGAGATAAAAATATCATACAGAGTGAAATCACACCTACATATTGTTATATATCAACTTGGACTCAAAGATGAACTGATAACAATTTGGTGGTCAAAGGTCAAAGGTCAGCTTCCCTGTGACATCATAATGTTCTGCAGAACCCCATCTGGCTATTATTCAACGCTGTAGCTCAGGAAGGGGAGATTGTGACAATATTTCCTGCGACTTGGCTGGTTGGTAGAGGCGTACAACCGTGAGGAGGGAATTCTAGTTCATTTTAGCACTAACAATGTGTTTCCATTTTCAAAAAGAAAACGCTCTCCTTGTCATCCTCATGAAAACTGTGGAGCGGGAATACATTGAGCAGTGACCCTGATTTTCAGTAAAAAGGGTAACTGTTAAAATTGGATGGATATATAAATTCGTACTAACAGGTTAGGGAAAAGCAAATCAATATTTACCGCCTTCCAAACAGAAATCAGCCAACATGAATATCATGTTACAATTTGAAATTTGATAATCAGGCTAGTGAACCCACTAGTACCAATGGAAACTAGCATATTTACAGTGGAGTACAAGAACTTTAAATGACCAAAATGTGCCAATTGTGGTCCATTTCAACGCGATCATCTTCACTGGTTCCTCAGAAATAGCTCAGAGACTGTGGTTTCGGACAGGATGTGGCATATAAAGTCAGGACTTACTTGACTGGAGGGTTCAAAAATAGGTGAGACTGCAAAATGGGTACTGATGGTGCTGTGAAGGATCACTCAACTCCTCTAACCTGCACTTCACAAGGAAGTGGAGGAGGATGAATAGGGTGGACATATTGTTATCCCGGGCATCAGGCCATTAGCTTGACTCTTTGGCTGGAGAGAGAAAGCCGATGTTGCTGCAAACAGACACACAAACTTACATCTGATTCATGTTCCTGTTGCTAGTTAGCACGGTAGAGATCACGACATCCATGTGTTCAAATGTGCTGCTCAAATGAACCAAACACTATAAACTGTTTGCTTGACGAGCTGCATTATTTAATGTTAATTGCTGCTGCTGAGTCATTTATGATATAAAAGAAGCTGTCCTGTTTCGAACTATTGGACAGCATCTTTTAGCACATGGTCTATGAATATTAAATGTGGAAGTAGATTCAAGCAGTGAATATTTGTATAAGAAGCAATCTTTGAAGTCATTCCAGAAACACAACAGGGAGCTGGAACACATGGCTCCTTAAACAAAGAGAAGAGTAGAGACTATAATATTTCTTCTACTTTGTAAGCTGTTCACATCTGTAGTTCTTTCTTTCTCTTTCTTTTTATCCTAGTTGGATGAAGTTGAAACAAATCTTAAGTCAACATGAATTCAATCGTTTATTCACTCTCCTCTGGGAACTGGGAGAAGAGAAGCTGTATGCCTGCATTAACATTGCAAATGCCTCTGCGCGGATTCGCTCATGATCTGCATGCACGTCTCGCACTACGTTCACAATGTTCTTAAATAAATAAACAAAACGTGTGAGGCTTAAGCTGCCCGCGAGATAGTCATGAATATTTGATTCAATCACCTTTTAAAATGCAGATAGCCGTGACCTTTGACCGTGACTCTGTGTTGAGGAGCATGGAAGGCAGCGATTTACTTTGGCCTGATGTGCTGCTGCCTTATGATACGGTGTGGTTTACTATGTACGGTGGTTCACAAATCTTCACGGTGCTAAAAGGTACAGAGTGCTTCCATAGCAAGGGCACATACAGATGCCTCTGTCCTGAGCTCAGAGTGCTGCCATCAATACGGCTGCTCATCGTACCAGTACTTCAAATGGCCTGGTAGAAACAACAACAAAGAAACTAGTGTGATATTCTGCTTTCCTATGCTGCCCTGCTCGGCTTCCTTCCCTCATCTGGCCACAAACCACTGCTGAGCACACTGGATATTTCTGTTGAAGTCTCCACCAACTTTTACTGCTTACCCTCTTTCAGTATTCATCAAAAACTATTTTTTTTAAAAATTTTATTCAGCATAAAACTTTCACTTGAGCTTTGATCAAAACACACCTGGGGATGATTGAGAGTTTTGGAAAAAAAATTTGGGGGGAGTGAAATTTCTGGTTTTGGTGTGAATCTTCATAAATCAGCTTAGCAGTGCACTCCGGTTAACAGTTTTGGACTCAAGATGGACAGTTGAAATATAAGGATCAACAGTGCTAACAGTGTTAGCAGGACAAGTTTGAGTTGAATTGAGTTTTAATTGTGGCACAAAGCCCATGTTACACTAATCAAAAAACCTGCAAGGACCTGCTAAGATCAGGCTTATGTCAGCAACAGAAAAAGGAACAATCAGCTTTCACTCCTGGGTGGAATTACTCTGCAGTAGATGTGGGTATTTATTAGCTCTGGGTCCAATTTGCAGTGATGTAAACACAACATCCAGGTGAACTCGCTAATTTTCACTAATTAATTGTCTGTCAGAGCACAGAGACTATAAACACATCTGTCACCTGGCCAGCATGGTGCTTAACCACTGCAGCTACACTTTGCTCAGGGATGAAAGAGTGAGCTGCAGCCTTGAAATAAGTTTCAAAAATACACAATCACTGATCGAAGAGTCTCACACGGAGGTTCTGACACTTTTACAAGAGATTAAACCTGGGGATGAGACGCTACAGATCAGTTTTACCAATTCGCTCTTTCTCCCCTGCGTCTGTGTGTGTGTGCTCTGCAAGTGCATTTGATGAAAGGTTGTATGTGTCCTCTCCAAACAGAAAGATAAACTGGGCTGGCAGTGTAAAAGTCAATTGCTTTTTTTGTAGTGGGTTTACCCACATTTAAAGGTCCCAAATTGCATAAAGTGAGATTTCCATGTGTTTTTTGATTATAAAGCAGGTCTAGGTTCTATATTTATACTGTGAAAGTATCAAAGCGCTCAGTCCACAGAGAAACGCACACAGTGTGTATTGAGATACTGAGCATTAAAACCAGCCGTCAGGACTTCTGTGACTTTGTTATGTCACAACAAAGCAGTCACCGCTCTCAGCCACGCCACCATGCCATCCCACCTTCCAACCTTGAATGATTTGGCTTCTCTGAGTGTTTACATCAAGTCTGCTTATTCAATCACTGGGAAAACAGTCAGACAATAAAAAGAGATGCTCAGAGCCTCCTCTCTTCTGATCGGCTCACTGACCTGTTGTTACTAGAGTTCCGGAGAGAAGCCTGAGAGAGGAGATCTAAAACTACATTGAGATGGTTTTTGGTTCTTAAAACCACAAATATATCTTCTTATGGATCAATATTGGACCTTTAAAAAATGGCTTATACCTGCCTATTTTGGTGTAAAAAGGGTATTATAGGGCTAATGGTAAAACTCTGTCCCTAATGAAACAAACATCATTAAAATTTTCTTAGTATTATTATTAGTTTTATTTTATTATTAGTGTTGTTTTGACATCTTTATACCACCATGTTAACCTCTTACAGTCTTATAATGTATGCAATAGCTGTATAGTTAACAAAGGACACTAATAAATTGTACTCTAGTGTTGAGAGATTATGTGAGCTGATTTTGCTGTAGGCCCACAAACTGTACTACAGTACTACTGTATTGTACATGCCTTGGATTTCATTTTCCCTTTGTTAACAGTGTGGTATAAACTGCACAAACCACATCCTAATCAGACTGCAAAAACAAACAGAAATACTCATTTTTCCTCTTTAGCCTTCATACACAACTCTGCACTGAGGCAGAGATGAAAAAAAACAACCTCCATAACCTCCATCTACAATCTCTATGCAGATGGTGAGGAGGGGAAGAAAAGAACACTGTTACCTTCCCATCATATTCTCTTGAGTTTACAGTATTCTTTTCATTGCTTATGCATGAAACCTGAATAAAAGGAATATTTTGGGGCGGTGTCAGTTTTTCTATGACAGTAGTTAGTTGTACTATTATGGAACATGCTGAGTGGGAGCAAAACAACATTGAATAATTGATTGCCACTAAAAGACGTGGGCATGGCTATGCATTATTCAAATTGATACTTATTACTGTCTCTACTTTCCTACGGTAAATAAAACAGGAGAGAGGGGGGATGAAAAAAAAAGGTGCTCATGTTTCGATTTGTTGTTCAGCAATTTTAGGCAGGAGGATGGAGCTACTGTTTCCTTATTTCTTCCTCCCCCTTTTGCTGTCCCCTGTATTGACAGAGTTGGATTCAATGTCCAATTCTTGCTCCCGAAAGCAGAATGGATGGCCGTACCACAGATCTGACATCTGTTCAAGAAATATGTCCAGGAAATAGCCTCGGAAATTAGAACTGCATGAAATGACAAAGGTGTAAATAACACAAGGTAAATTACACCAGGAAAAGAGAACACAGACACACTACAGTGTGTGTTGGTTAATGAAACCACAACAGATGCTTTACTGTGTGTCATATTGTTCTCCATGGGATTTAAAAGCCACTTTAA
This sequence comes from Seriola lalandi dorsalis, assembly GCF_002814215.2. Lineage (NCBI taxonomy): Eukaryota > Metazoa > Chordata > Actinopteri > Carangiformes > Carangidae > Seriola > Seriola lalandi. The sequence goes on along the minus strand of NW_019524905.1, from coordinate 909,457 downwards.
CAAAAAGGACTAAGGCATCTGTCTCTTCAGGAGGCTTAATGTCACTGTCAAACAAATGGCAACCTCCAAGGCTGAAAAATGAAGCCATTCATGGAAGTGGCAAGAACTGCACTTCATCGAATGACCACTTGAGGCTGGCTCCAAAAGTGAGTCAATCCCCATATATTTCCTTTTTACAGCAGAAATAAACCATTTTACAGCCTGGTACAAAAAACTGTTTTGGTATCTATAGCTAATTCCCCACTCCATGACAACTGTGAAGAGGGTGATTTTTTATATAATTCACTCATTAAAATTTTATTAAGGTTTAGCTGAATTTCCCCTAGAGGGGTAAAGAAAGTATCTATCTATCTATCTATCTATCTATCTATCTATCTATCTATCTATCTATCTATCTATCTATCATCTATCTATCTATCTAAAGTTATGCATAATTGAGGGCGTTGCTGCTTTGAGTGACAAGTGGGTTCTGTCTGAATGTGACCTCTCAGCCAAGTGGTGTCGGTAACTTTTAGAGGATATTTTATGCAAGTGTTGGACTAATGATATGTTTTACGGTGCGGTTAACTGACTAACAGAATGTGAGGAGGTCTGTGCTCCTCTCTTTTTAGGTGAGTGAAATTCTATTATTATTCTATTCACATGTTAGCACTAATTAGCAGGTATCGGTTTCTGCGCTCACCACACCTGGCTTGTTTGCTTAGCTCATTGAATAGCCAACACATTTTTAGCCTTGGGTAAGCCAACAGGAGTGTATGCTTTAAAACGGCAGTGCACTGAAGTCTCAACTCTCTACTTCCATCTTTATAAACATCATGGAGGCTACATCCATCTTTATAAACAGTCTATGCTATCAAAGCATTTCATTTAGGCTTTTATGTAATGATGAGCATGATTTTTCAGTCTTTGTTTCCTTGGTATTTCCTCTTGTATTAAATGCTTCTTCGTCGTTCTCTATCTCAGAGCAAAACTTGTAAAATCAAATACTATGTTGCACAGAATTAGACATTATTATAGCCCTGAGCCATATTTTGTCTTTGAAATTAGAGGTCAATGGTAAAGCGAATCATTGAAGCATAAGAGGAAATCCTGAGAACAAATTGAGGTGTTAGATTTCTGACAAGAGGGCAGATCTCAGAGCAGCTCATGGGCTGTTTATGGTTGAATGGCTGCATCTATCACCTTTATCCATCCTCAGTGCTTTTCAACAATGCATTTTGGGAAACATGAAAAAAAAACTCTCAGAAACCAAGCTGCTACACATCTACAACATTGTCTGAGGCAGGCTCACATCTGCTGTATCTGCTGTGTACAACATGCATTACAATTCAACTGGTTCTAGCTGACTGGAAGTGCAGAGGGAAAAGAGAGGTCAGTGGTTTGATTTTAGATATGTCTCTGTCTGTTTTTTGTCCTCAGTTGTCATGACAGTGTGAGGGAAATACATTTTTCTGCTCCCAAATTATTCAAGTTCTTCAAGACGTTGTTTTCTTTGTCCCAGCAGATGAACAGCAGGGGAAACTGTATAATCCATGTGAAATAGGAAATACTTGAAATTTCAATCACCAGCATCTCGTCCTTCACAAACTGATAACTTTCCATCACCTATACTTTTACCAGCTGATGTGACAAGGAAAGAGGGGGGGAGAAAGTCAATAATAAATCATTTTAAAAGTCTGTCCCACTTTGGTGTAGGCTATGCATGCACTACACTGTTAAATAAACCAATAGTCGCACTGCAATATAAACCTGATATCAAGAGGGGACGCTCTGCTGGGGGCTGACACTTGCTCGCACAGCATTAATCATACAGACATACATAACCAGATTATACTACTTGTGAAAAAGGCCATGCCTCTGTGTGTGTTTTCTTCCCATATCTCCTGTACCTGACCATGCTCTGCATATGTGAACTGAACGCATCAGTGAGTGAGATGAGCGGCTGACGGACCACGGTGTCTTTCGCTCCGCGGTGTGAATCCATTGAAATGTGTGTATTCAGTCACGTGTGATTTCTGAGTTAATGTTGTTTCTTGCATGATGTGATTCAGAACTAGCAGCTAGCTTGTAATAGCAGGTGACTGTGTGTTGCTGTATTCTGAAAGCTACTTTTTCTGCACAATGTGGCCTGTATTTTCTGTTTACCGTGGATGCTTGTTAAGTAGTGACTGTAACAGTGACAGGCATTCATATGTTGAGCAGTTTACATTCTTATTAAGTATTTGTGAAGTGCTACTTGCTACCTTATTGTGGTCATTACCAGCCATCTCTCTCGCTCCACCACACACACCTTATTATAAAGGAGCCAGGCCACTTGTATAACATTTAGTGAATACTACATGTAATGTAAATAGTAGTTTACGGTAGTAAGACTGGGGCTTGCTGGATAGAATACTAACTTCTGTAGAAAAAACGACGTGATAGAAATAGAAGCAAAACAAGAGGGTTCCCACCTCTGGAGACAGCTCTTGAATAAAGGAAGTTTGATGTTGAATTTGCAATGTATCTTCTAGACTGGTAAGTAAATAGCTGTTAATGCTAATGCAAAAACAAAAGCATAAGCAAAAACAAACTTACAAATTGCTCCTTTAAAGTACTGAGCTGTTGCTTGAAAACTTAAGTATTTTCTTGATGCTGAGTTATAAAAAAGTAAAAATCTTGTCCACAACAGAGGTGACATCAGAAAATGAAAGGGAAACATTTTAAGGAAAGGCTGCTGGGCAGGTTGTGTGTATGTTTTTTTTTTTTAATGCAGAGCTAATCATCTGTCAAACATATCAAATTGCTTTATTAATTTTAATTCAGGCCTATTTCAGATTAAGTGTGTACTGTAAACTGGGCAATGTAAATCAAATTAAGATAAATACTGGGCCATAAACCGTGGTCAGGACGTTGACAAATGGCAGTGAGGTAGTAATACTACCTGCAGCTCATACAAAAATAACACACTCACTAACTCACTCCTGCACAGATGGTCAGTCGCTTGGATAAAGCATGTACTGTAAATGCCAAGGTTTCTTATGCTCCACATAATACTTCCAAAGTGATTTTAACCAGGATAAGGCTTGTAAAATGAAGATAGTAATGTATTTAAATGTATTTATTGACTACAGACTTGGCTATGTGTTATTTATGACTAGTAGTTAAAACTAAATCAATCAATAGCCAGTGGATGTCTGGCCTAAGGAACCAAATGGAAAGAAACAGCTCTGGATGTGACCATATACTGTATCCTATATTGCAGTCAAAGATATACAGTACTACTTCAATATAGATAAGAGAAGGAAAGCGTGGGCTGTCTAAAGTGATGATTCTCTTTATTATGAATTATTGAAGACATGCAGCAAATTTAAAGGCTTTCTGAGGTTACCAGGATATAAGTTGTGGAGACTGTGGTCGTCTGTGAGGCAGGTTATTTTGACCCATAGGTGTGTTTTGTTGTTAGGCGACATCTATTGGCCGTAATAATTATGACAGAAGCAAAGGGAAAAGTGGTGACTACGGTGATGTAGCATAAAGTCTGCATCCGGAGGAGGTTGTGGTGGATGCACCAAACACAGGAATATCACACAGGAGAGTGGTGTTTGATTTCCATATGAAAGAAGCAGTTTATGTTGTTTCTATTATTCATGACCGTTTGACAAAGTTAGACATGTTGTTATTATTGTAGCCATGACAACAAAGAGCATCTAATGTTGAGGAAGTACTTATTTTAACCCAAATCATGATCTTTTCCTCAACCTAACCAAGTAGTTTTTGCGCGTGAACCTAACCAAGCCTAGACAGTTATTATAATAACCATATCGATGATGGTAGGTAATGCCACTGTCGGTACAGCAGCGTGTTCATTAATGTAACCATGATAGCCAAGGTCCGGTATGCTGCCACCGTAGGGGCGCTGTTTCAGGGGACACTACTATGGGTCGTATCAGAGGGTTGAAAAAAGCTAAATGGTTGTTCAGGTTGGAGGAGTGGTTGAAGTTGAGCCACTGTAATTATATGAAAATATTGCAGTTTGTACTAATGTTAACGCAGATTTTACACACGTGCTCAGTCACAGTATTGCAAATAACAAAACATATTATATATATACATAACAAGATTAAAAACAACTCATGCATCCAGAAATTCACCGGATCATTAATTTTTTCACTCGATTAATTCATTAACACCAAGTTATATAACACACAGCAAATATATTTAGTTTTGCCATGAGCTCAGTTTTTTTCAAGTGTCCTTGGATCACATTTCAGTCATTTGCAACAGATAGCTCAGCAACGTTTTAAAACCTCTTTCAGAGTCTGCTGCATCAAGTCATGTAGAGCCTGTATTGTGCTCCAGGTAACTGAAGAGGATTCCTTACCATCAGTAATCCTTGGATCAATCCACTATGGGGATAGAGTGGAGGAGAGACAGAGAGAGAGAGAGAGAGAGAGAGAGAGAGAAAGAAAGAGGGGTGATGCCACAGAAATAGAAGCAAAAGAAAAAGAAAGAGTTGAAAAATTTTCATAGGATTAACATTCATTAGTCTTCAGCTCTTCAGTGGGTTATATACCAAATGCATTTTAAACAGATTCTTGCCAAAAGCCACAGTTGCCCCTGGTTGTAATAGAGGGATCTATTTTCAATATTCTCCCCAATAGCTTAGGATTAGTCCCAGAGAACGATACTCTTCCTTCTCTCCAATTATCGGCTCATTACACACAGCTTCCATGACCTGTGCTGATGAACCAGATTAATCGGCTCCGCTCGGATCAGTGCTACCAGGTGGCTGCGCCTGTATTATAATAATGCCGACCTTCCTTAGCCGGGGGTTACTCTGCAAGGTAAAACAGTGCCAATTCCCATGTAGATAGTGGTCTCACTCAGTACACAGACACTGCATGGACCAGGCTGCTCTTTGAAATAACATGATGTCTGTTTAAGGGCTTTAATCACCGTTTGAGGTTTAGATCCTAAAAATCTATCATTTGCCCTTCAAGAATCAAATTGAAATACTTCCTGTAAAAATCTGTTCAACTTTCTCAGATAATTTATACGTATTGAATTTGCAATCTGAATAGGGGAGCATATTTTGAAAGTCACAGGTGTACACACCTTACTTTTAGGTAGGGATGTGTATCTTTGTCTTTCAGAGGACTCCAAACACACGATCTGCAATACAGTAAGGTGTTACAAATACAGTGGGTTCCATATGATATGATTGAAGCCACATTCAATGGGATTTTTATAATTTTATTTGTTTAAATAAGTAACTAAATAAAAATGTAACATATTTTCTCAATTTGTACATCAGGTACTGAAACAGAAATGTCCCAGATGACACGAGTAGCCTCAACATGGGCGGTAATACTTGGAAATTTTATTGGCTAAGAAGGCTGAATTTTTCACTGGAGTGCTGTCAAATGGGCCTGTATCAACCATCTGAATTTGATTTGTTCAACTAAGACATGTTCTTGTAAATAAACCAGTTTCCTCCTTCAGCAGTTGCCTTGAAACAGGAGGTGGTAGAGCCCAGTGTGCTTTGAAAGTTCAGCTGTTAACCTTAATGTTACTGGGCCTGGGTTGACTGCTCCTTTTTTCCTACTGTCCATTTTCGTCAGCACCCACATCGCATTCTTAAGTTAATAGAAAAGTTTGTGGTGCCAATGGCGTACTTAGATACTTTTGTGTGCACAGTGTCAAACAACTCCCACTAAATACACTTGAATTTCATTCAGAATGTCCATTATAAATTGTGTGTTGTGTGAGTACAAGCACTGAGACAACAAAATGCAGCTAGACATTTAACCAGAAGTGCATGAAGTGTGTGATTGGAGAATGTAACTAGTTTGAAAGAGACACAACAAAAAGCCATTAATGATGGAGGTAAATAAGTATAGAGAAGAAGAGTTACTTGGTAAGACTGGTTTTAAACAATTTAATCACACAGAATTAGGTTTGGATCTGCTGTATCGATTTTCCCATATGACTCGGTTAAACCTTGTCACCCCTGCTTTTAGTACAAAACAGTATAACTATAAACTGATATTATTAAAGGTCCCATATTGTATAAATTGATATTTCCATGTCTTTATTGATTATAAAGCAGGTCTAGGTTCTATATTAATACAGTGAAAGTATCAAAGTGCTCAGTCCACAGAGAAATGCACACAGCCTGTATTCAGACCCTGAGCCTTAAAACCAGCTGTCAGTACTTTGTAACTTTGTGATGTCACAATGACATCTCTGGCTCCATGCCCCACCCACCTGGACCCACCATCAAACCATTCGAGATTTGGTTTCTCTCGGTGTTTACTCGAAATCTGCTATATTTTTATTCAAACACTCAGAAAGCAGTCAGCCAATCAGAAGAGAGGCTCAGAGCCTCCTCTCCTCTGATTGGCCTGAAAGAGGAAATGTAGAACTGCATTGAGATGGTTTTTGGTTCTTAAAACCACAAATATATCTTCTTATGGATCAACACTTCACATAAAACACAGGAGAAGTGTAAAATCTGGGACATTTAACCAGTGTATGTACAGTAAGTACAGTATATAGCTATAAAACCCATCACAGTTATAACTGCCTTCACTTCTCTGAATTATTTCAGACATTTCATGTCAGTGTCATATTTATTTAAACTTCTCTGTGTTTATGTCTTTCAAAAGTCCCCTACTGCGGATCTCTCGCGCCAATCAACCAGTGAGACTGACAACTTGAAACATGGCCTGCGCTTTTATGAGGAGAAAAGGCGAGTGACCTTCACGCCTGGTGGGGAAAGCCAAGCTGGTAAAGACCATCAAAGCATGATTGCAGAAAAGCACGTTTGCAGGTAAAGGTATTTGTGTGTGTGAGTGTGTAGGGTTTCTGGCCAGGTCTCAGCTCAACTGCCCTCTGATTGTGTTTCTTTATTATCTCATTGTCAAAAAATCAATTCTGGCCCGTCACTCTTGCGGAGAGCCATTTCCAGCAGGCCTCTTCCTTTAGTAGATCGTAATGTCAACATTTGTCTCTTGCATTCTGTGTGAAGAACATGAAATTTTAATGATGGAATTCAAACATCAGTCTACACACTGGCAACAAAAATAAATGTGAAGCCACTGCTTTCAGATTTTTTCCTCTGTTCCAAAGTTAAAATTGATATCTGAGTCACCTCAGATATATTATGATTGAACAGAAGCTCACCAGCTTTATTTAGAAATATCACTTAAAGTGCATCTCTTCAGTTATTTCTCTGTTGATTTGGAGCCATTCACTGAATTCATAAATCACCAGCCATCTTCTTTTTTTCTTTTTTTTGCAAAGTGCCCTTGCGTTGCCTGTTTGAAGGGCTGACAATTCATTTCTAAAGACTGATTGTCACATAAAGTCAGAATGTAGAGATGAATAATTACAGCTTGTGAATAAATTCAAGCAGTTTGACAGCGTGCATCATCTCACCTTATCAGTCTGTGTAGCATGATTAGTCATTCTTCATCAATTTCATTAAAGGGGCAAATTTAATTTCAGCAACAAAGGACTGAAGCGACTTTAGTTCACAACGTTGAAAGCACGAGTCATAGACTGAGCTTTGATGTGTGGAATTTAAGGACCAGCAGACAAGTTAGTCTGTCAATGGCTGATAACACAGACCTGTTTAGCTGAAGGGAATTTACCTACCACTTCAGGTAAGTTCAAACTGAGCTGTTCAAACATGCAGCAGCACAACATGACCGACAGTAGAGGAGTTGGCTGTGATTAGTTTCTTCTCCTGTGATCAACACAGCGTATGGTCTATCGCATTCATAAAATGATCCTCAAGTAGAGTACATACACTCGAAAAATATATTTAAGTACAGATCTCAAGTAAATGTACTTTGTCTACTGCAAACCATGCAAGTTAGATTGGGTAAGAGGACATCTGCACCCTTCCTAGTGACTCTAAGAATGTGATCATGAACTGAGCCTACACTGAGTGACACGCTTCCTCCTCTTTCTTTCTGAAAACAATGGAACAAATGTCTGCATGTGCTATAATCACTGTGAATTTGAAACTTGCGATGATTTTGTGTTTTTTTTGTGTGTGTGTTATTGTCCTGCGTGTTGTTATTTTATTTATTTTATTTTCAGACTGAGATGGACCTATGTGTCTGAAACACTGCATCCGGTAAACATTTATGTAATGTCAGTGACCTACTGAAGTTTAGTCCATGATGAAGAGTGTATCAGCACTTGGTCTAAATATTATTTCAGAGGCTGTTCCACACTGCCAAGATAAGTGTCTGTAGGAAACACTAGTGCCCATAAACACAATGGGAGTGAATTGCGGCAAGTGGGAGGACTGTGTCAGCAATGACATAAAACAGCCAAAACGCTTCCCGGTGCGGCCTGAGCGATAAAGCCTCTTCAAAATGCCAGATTGCTCACTGTGCCCACACTAATCCCCATCCTAATCACTCAATATTAACCACAAGAGAAAGCCAGAGTGAGGGACTGTGCGCCTCTATAATCATGTAAAAAATGTTGAGTGTGCTTTGAGAATGTGTCAAGTTTCCCTTATTTTGTAGATGTAACTGAGTCCTCCAGCCACGTTATTTAGCTCTCAGTTGAGTTGTACTCTAGCAGTGTGAAGCATGTAATTTACAGCGCATGTTCAGACTCACTGCGTCGAGGCAGCATGTGATGCTGAACTGAGTAAACTCTGACAATGCAAATCTACAGGCATACACTCACTGAGCGCTTTATTAGGAACACCATACTGATACTTTGCTCTCAGAACAGCCTCAATCGAATCCACGAGAGGTTGGAGGCATCCCTATCGGATTCTGCTCCATGTTGACGTAATTCATTTCTGATTTGTCAGGTGCCAATCTCCTGTTCTACCACATCTTAAACATGTTCTGTTGGATTGTCATGTTCATGAAACCAGTTTGAGACGTTTGCTTTGAGACATGGTGCATTATTATGCAGGAAATAGCCCTTAGAGGATAGTAAATTGGCCATAAAGGGAGACACATGGTCAGCCATAAAACTCAGATAGGCTGTGGCATTCACATGATGATTGATTGGTATTAAGTGTGCCAAGAAAACACTCTCCACGCCATCACACCACCATCACCAGCCTGGGCAGTTGACACAAGGCAGGTTGGGTCCATCGATCCATGCTGTTGTTGCCAAATTCTGACCCCACCATCTGCTGTCTCAGCAGAAATCCAGATCCAGAAATCCAGTCTTCAACTGTCCAGTTTTGATGAGCAGCCTCAGTTTTCTGCTCTTGTAGCCAATTCACCTCAAGTTTGGACATATTTATTCTGAGATGCCTTTCTGCTCACCACAGTTGTAAAGAGTGGTGATCTGAGTTACTGTAGCCTTTCTGTCAGCTACAACCAGTCAGGCCAGTCTACTCTCATCTCTCTCATCAACAAGGTGTTTCCTTCTGCAGAGCTGCTGCTCAATGGATGTTTTTTTTTATCTATTTTTTTGGCTCCGTTCTGAGTAAAAGCTCTAGAGGGATCAGCAGTTTCAGTAATACTCAAACCAGCCCGTCAACAATCATGCCACAGTCAAAGTCACTAAAATCACATTATTTAAATTTTGTCATTTCAAGTCAATGTCAAACTGCAGCTGAAGCTCCTAAAGTGCTTTACTTCAAAAAGATTCAACTGTAACCAATCATCAGACGATGTCATCATGTCTAAAACAATTATCAGACAACAGTCATATGGAGTATGTAAAATGTTTCTGTCAGGTCATTCTGTGAGGAAAATCTATCTGTGGTGCTGAACCGAACAAATCACAGAATTTGAAAAAGGTTTTTAAGAAGCAAATACAAAAAGATTAAAGATTACTTCCATGAAGGACAGAAATGAACCTAAACAAGCTTACTACCAACCGGCATGCACCGAAGTCTCAGCTCCACACGCTCGTCCTATTTGCCCGTTTTTGGACTAGCCAGGAGTTAGGGGCGGGGTCAGGCACTGCCAAGGTGGCGACGTGTGGAGCAGCTCACTCTGAGCTTCAAAACCGCTCTTCAGAAACCTATGGGTGACATCACGGAGGCTAAGTCCATCTTTAGAAACAGTTTATGGTTGAAATGGAGAGCAAACAGCAGCTTCATGTGTCTAAAGTCTACTGCATTTCTTCCATCCTCCTTTGGTTCATTTTCTGGCTCATTGACAGACTTTTTCCTCCTTTGCTCCTGACAAGAATCATAATTCCCTTATCCACTGGAAGGCTTTGTACTTCACTAGTAAATATGTCATATTATGCTGTCATTTTTCTTGGGAGGACAGTCTCCAGCAAATGCTTTCATGTGTAGTTCTGGACGGTGTTTCCAAGCCGTTTAAGGTCGAAGACTTGTTGGATCAAACCTTGCTTTCCTCCAAAACTCAGCAAGGTTTTGAACAACAAGATACAGGATATGGGGAACAGTGAGTTGAACAGGCGAAGAAATGTGGAACATCGGTCCCCACCAGAAGGAGTCCATGCAACCTGCTCAAGTGCTCCAGCTCCAGAATTAACACTAATCACACTGTGCAGCCGACACTTTCGTCCAGAGCAATATTCTGATATAAGTCTTGCAAGGTTGTCAGAAAACTTTATAAGTTTCCTGACAACCATGTTGCCCAACCATGTTTCCCAGGATCCCCATTATTTTCAGTGACCTTCGCTCTAACACTTTCACTGGGCTTAAATTTGCACTTGAACACGAGAAATGTTCAGATCTTGCTGTGAGATTTTCTGGTTCCAAAGGCATAAAAACTATTGATTTCAATTACTCCCCAATCTTTTCCCTAGTTCCACTGTCAGGACACACACCTCATTTTGAGCTCTCCTACATAAGGCTTTCAGAACAGCAAATCCAACAGTAAATTGTTTCATTTCATTTTGAGTTTTTATTAACGGTGTACGGATAATGGCCACTAGCTGTGCGTCAGTCTTTTGGTCTATTTTTTCTCTTTGAAAAGGACAAAAAGTAGTTGTCTGTTCATATCTGTTATAGTAACAGTTTAAATTTAAAGGTTGTCTGAGCCCAGGTCTTCATGATATCAGCAGCAAAAGAGAAAGGTCATTTAGGATTACACAAGGCTATGTTAAAGTTATTTTTTTATGTGTCATCCACAGCTGAGCTTAAAGTCATGAAGCCAGTGGCGCTGATCATCAGTCACCGCAGCGGAGAGGATTGTGTGTTTGTGTGCAGCTCGGCGGGGAAGCTGAAGGTGCTGGCAGAGTTCGAGTTCACGTCGCACTGGTGATAAAAATGGATGTTCTCTGACAACAGATGCTCTTTTTTGGAACAGTGAAGCTGTTTTCGTCATCTGAAAAAAGCTGCAGATGTCGTGACATTTGAAACTTGACACAAAGACACATTATGACTCTGTGTCTTGCAACCTCAGGTCTCAGCTCAGTAAACTGACAGACAGCACAACACAATGAAGCGAGGCTTTCATTATAATGTTGCAGCGTATCATCCAAAAGCACTTCTCCAGCCTCCGTTTTGCGCGTCCTTGACACTCGAACCTCAAATGAAATGCCATCGGTCATGTCTAAGTGTTGCCATTGTTGGTGTTTGGGCTTCGGTTTCAGTGCTCACACAAATATTGTGCAAAAATTTTACACATCATAGCTGCAGATTAGTTACTGTGCATTAATTTTCATGGCGGTTTATGGATGATAATTACTTGGCGTATCAGGCTCAGAAAGGCATGCAAATGAGCAGAGTTCATTAGAGGCATTAGGAACACGTTACCCAATTATTGCTTTCTGCGTGGCTATGCCAGTGACATGGACACAGAATTTGGATGCACTACCCTGTTGCCTATTTTCAAACTGGTTAGCATTAGGACCCAAATTACCACTGTTGAATATATAATGGGCATATAATGAGCTTGGAGGGAATAGAACAGAAACAAACCCCTACAAAAACCCAACCCTGATCAGATGTTACATCTTTAAAGTCAGTGGGGTGAAGAGAAGAGCCAACTCCCCAGCAGCAGAGTAAAGAGGAAGACATACTCTCTGTAAGAACATAATGATAAAAATGTGAAGGAATACATATTAATATATATCTGCTTAAGTGTGGAAAATTACATCAGGCTGTGTACATCACCATTTGTCTGTTGCTGAACTGCATGATAAACCGTCACAGTGGAAAATCTCAGAAAAAGAGTGTTTCATTTTCTTTTTAAGGCGTTTATCACTGAAGACAATTTTACATATCACAAGCCAGATTCATGCTTAAATTTAGAGCGAATTTTAACTGAATTTGAAGGAAAAAAGACAAAAGAGAATGAGATTTATTGTGTGTTCAAATCAGTTGGGTGCTATTAATGCTCTGCAGAAGAAAAGAACAGGATGGCGTAATTAAATGAGCACCAGTCAATTCTCAAATGGGGGAAACCAATGCAGGAAATTTGATATTTATGTAATAATTAAAGGAAGGCTCCCCACTGCCCACAGATCTGATGATTTTGTCTGCAAATGTTTTTAGTCTGCTCAGTGAAGTGGATCTTCAGTGGGCATTTAACTCACACGTCTCATGTATGTGATGAGTAATTCACTAAGTCTGTTTCCATTGCACTTTGTCGCATTTTGTTTTTTTGACCCTTCCACTCTGGTTATTATGCACAATTTGAGAATGTGCATAAAAACAGGAGGAAGTGAACGTGTGTAAATGCTGTTTAAATTCCATGAAGCTGCCTCAGGGTCCTGCTATTGTACATGCTGGCTCACTGTCACACTTGCAGCTCACTGGGACGCCTGAACAGAACTGAGCCTTCATTAATGTTATAACAACAGAAAGCCGGACTATAAGGGCAAACAAAAGCGGAACGCAAATGAGGGAAAGGTAAAAGATGAGAGCAGAAATAGTCAAATAAAAAAAACAATATGAGGATGATAAAAAAAGACTATATCACATAAAAGCAAGTCTATAAAAAATGGGTTTTAAGAAGTGATTTAAGAGCAGGTACTGATTCTGCTAACCTTATCTCCTCTGGCAGGTCGTTCCAAAGCCAAGGGGCCCTGATTACAGCCAGAGGGGCCCGACCAGGGGATCTAAGACCGCGAGATGACAAGACAATGTGTTATAAGTCACAGAGTTTTATGTCTCACATTATAAGATTTTATCACTATTTGCAAGACTAGATTTCTTTGAGATCATTTCCCATCATGCTCCTGGTGGAAAATTACAGGAATGTTCACTTACTGCTGAACCAGTGGTATTCCTCAAGTCAAAACAAACTATCTCTGACATGACTGTAAAGTTAGGAGAATTTGGAGAATCAGACTTTGAGCATTGGTATGTGAGTATAACTCTTTATTTAATCAACATATAATCAAAATAATAACATTAAATGATTGAATATAGCCTGTTGATGCAGCTCTGTGCCCTGAGTATAGGTTTGTTTCACGTTTGTCTTAGATTTTGCATCTGATTATTTCATGACACATTTATATCCAAGCAAACAAGGTTTATTTAAATATGGACTAACAAATTAAACAAATGTTAATTGCTGTTCTACTGCAATGAAAAACACTCCTCACGAAGACGATTTAGTGGATGCATGAAAGGAGATATGTGTCACCCTGTTAATTAATCCTTTCATGTAAGCGGAGATCCTTCTGTATGTTTACATTTTATACACAAAAGCCAGAAGTGGCTGGGAAAAAGAAAATACATATCATTGCATCATAAACTATCCTTCTTGGCAGGAGTTATCCATTCTATATTGAAGATTCAGATTTCTATTCATTACAATGGCTTTGCGTCTCTGACAGTGCAAAATCTTCTCTCAAACTAAATGTCTCTTATTTATAGTGTCCATGGTTCATCTATATTTCTATAAAATCCCTGATGGGAAACAATTTGATTTCCATACCCCAGTTCATAAGAATGATCCTTTTCTCAGACAGGAAAGCCATGCTATCAGATGTTGTGTTACTACAGATTTCATTGCATCTGCTTTTATCCTTTGAAGTTATTTTTATGGGCATTTTTATGCTTTTGAAAGTCAGCAACAGTGGAGTAGCACATGTACAGGTACAGGTACAGAGGCAGAGAGTAGAGGAGTGATATGCAGTAAACAGGAGTCAACCTGGGAACCTGCTGCTTAGGGCTTTTTTTGTCCATGTGATATGCACCATAACCACTAGGCCATCGGGTCGCCCCCCAACAAACACACTTCTGAGCATAATCATGCATATATATATATGAAAAGTATGTTATATTCAATATCAAATGTGAATGTATCATTATATATACATATGTATGTATGTATGTTTATATATATATATATACTGTATTTAATAAGTCGTTTGTGTGTTGTATTATAGTGTCCCACTGCTCTGCTGGTAGGCTTTTTTCCCAGGTCACTGTACCATTATAACTGAACTTCATCTCACCACAGGAGGAGAGAGATAAGTCTATAAAGTTTAGATACTGTGCCTCTATCTGTTACAATCTCTTTCAGTTTATTATCTGTGTCATTATCTGAAACCAGTGTAATACCTTGAGGTAGGAGTTTCTGTAATATAGGCTCCAGCTGTAAATGCAGAAACCATAAATCATTAAGGTGAAAATGAGTTTTAAGCTCATTAAATCTCATTATTCTCTCCTGTTTTACAGTTTGGCTCGAATTACAAAGATTACAAGTTTCCCACTCAATAATAAGAGTTCTCATTCCTGCAGCAAAATTTGAATTTATTTATTCTCATCAGCAATTCTCTCTCCCAGCCATATCCAGCTGCCAACTAAACTGTCTGTGAGATAGACCTAGTGCATGAGGTGTTTGCCATTACAATCCAAATAATATTTATACATTTCCAGTATCCCTGAGCCCCCTTGCTTTGTAGGTTTATTGAGAAATGTTGTAAAAAGCTTTTTCATTTGTTTGAACCAATATTCAGGTCATTTAAGTGGACTAGATTATATCATAAAAGACAGCCTGGTTAAAACATTCATTTTTATTATCTCTGCTCTGCCCCACAAAGACAGTGGAAGATCTTCTTTAACAGCTTTTATCAGTTTAGTAACATTTTTCTCAAATATCTTCCCAATAGGGAAAGTTGTTCCAGTACCAGAATGTTTCATTCCCCCTTTGTTCTAAATAACTGGCCTGTGCAAGGTGTGATAGAAAAGTCATGTTGAGTAGGATTATTTCAGTCTTATTCCAATTTACTTTATATCCCAAAAAGTTGCCAAACTCATTTAGGAACTTAAGTAGATGTGGCATGCTGGGTTTGAAGGAGTTAACAGTAAATCATCTGCATAGAGCTTTATTTTGAAATCATATACCACTTATTCGTTGATTACTTCAGACAGAATATGCTGAGGGTTCTAATGCTAAAATGAAAATGATAGAGGAGACTGAGCATCTTTGCCATGATGATCTAGTTTGCCTAAAGGGAGAAAACAATTTAATTTGTCTTGACACAGACAAGTGACTTATGGTAAAGCTCTTTAATCCATTGCACACATACGGGTCCAAAGCCATGTCTCTCTGAGGTATAACATAAATATAACTATTCAATCCTGTCGAATGCTTTTCACCGTCTTATGATAGCATTACCACTGACTGCTGAAGCGAAGCAGGTCTATGTATTACTTGTTACTTGAGGCATTAATTTTTAAACAAATCCTACTCAGTCAAAAATAAGAGAACCACTCTTTCAAAATATATTTTAAAGTAATTTAGAAAAAAAACCTATTGTCATTGTTTGCTGTTACTGTTGAAATTACAGCTGTTTGCATGTTGACAGGCATTGATTGAGACATTATATATCAACTATATAATAGAGTTCTACAAAGGTTTATATTATAAACCTTTGTAGAACTGTACTTAATACTGAATCCATCTTCTCCAGCTGTTTTACCATTAGACAAATATTTTGTATCTGATTTTATTTCTTGATCTGCAATATATTCCTCGAGTACATTGTTTTTCATTGGACAATACTGAATTCACATTTAGTGAAATACTCCTTTATCTTGTCTCTTATTGAGGAGATGTTTTTTGTCTGCCAGGAGTGAATTATTAATCAATTACTATTCATGGTTCTGACAATGTTGCTTATAATTAACAACTAGGAAAAACCGGCGTTAACTGAAGCAACTAGTAGCTACGTAGTACAGGTTATCCAGAAAGGCCAATGTTAGGTTCAGTTAAGCCAGATAATGGAAATATATCCTTGGTTTGTTGAATTTGTTTCATAGAAGAGTCCTTTGGTCATAGTTGGAGGGTTCTATGCTGCCGCTCCACCAAAATAAAAGAAGTGAAACACACATGGGCTGTTTGTCAATTGTTGACACTTTGTGTTAAGGTAAACTGTAAATGTCATCAATTTTAATATCGGCTCAGTTTTCTTGTTGTTGTAAGCAACTGTCAACTAATGTGGTTTAAGGATTGAAATGAAACTTGAGTTGCAGATCAAAAATCTGATAAAAATCAGTGGTAATTTCACGGCTCAGTGATCAGGTAAGGACACTGTGACAGGTATATGTGTGAGTTGTTTCCAAGATGAAAAAATCATCTCTATGTGTGTATACTGCGAAATTCCTTTATTCATATAAAAAGAGTGTAAAACAAGATCCTGGAACGCGCACAGTATTCAAAAATCTATTCTCTGCAGTGGATGAATTATATGCAGACCATGAAATCAGGGAATGAACAGCTCGATGCGGAAAGAAGAATGAACAGTGGAGAACAAACAGAATAAGATGGATATGTTTGCTACTATATGAAAATGATAATTCAACATGAATATGATAATATATACCCTGACTACTGAAAATTTCCGTGGAACCAACAATAACTAAAAAATATAAATAGCTTCTCAGTGAGAGGCTTTTTAGTATATGTCATAAAAAAAGGAGGAAACAGAGGAGTTTGGAGTGATGTTAGCGACGGGGAAACTGGCTGCCTGCAGGTCTGAGGGGATCTGTAAAATAACCCTTTCTCTCCGGATTTAAAGTCTGTCAGCATTTTAAAACGCCTGGCCCAGCCTTATGAGCCCCATCCTGTTTATATGAGTGAATGAATGACTAATATAGTGAATTACCTTTTAAATTCTGTGGCACACACTCACAGTGCACCAGTATATTTTATTCATCAATGGTTCTTCTGTTATGTCTCTCTTTGTGTCTGTGGCTTCGAAGGGCCTTTAAGACACATCTATTGTTTCTGTAAACTGGCGCACTGGTGGTGCGTTCATGTGCATCATGGTAAGTTTATACCACCGTCCTTTGACTCAGCATGAGTGTCTGTCAAGTATTCGGAAAAGAAGGACCAGCACATACCTGCCACTGACTACTTCTGTGCACATGCCACGACCAGAGTGTGCTACAGGTGTCAGTTCATGTCTGTCATATGATGTGATTCAACATGAACTTGGTTAGTGTGTGTTAACCATGAGCCTTTGAAGGTACATAGGAATGGAACTTGTTATTCAATCTATGTGTAAGGACAAGTCTTATAAATGCTGTAATAATAAACGTAATCTATAGTCTAATTATTTAATTCAAAGAGCTTCTCTAATGATTTAGTATTGCACGTCCATAACAACAGTGGATGTTTGGCAGACGGATTATAAGAAATGGGTAAAATAGGTGCAGCATGGGGTGAGACGTTTTGACTTTTAATCAGTAGAGAGGGTCAAAGTCTGAAAACGGTGGATCCTACACTTCCCATAATGCACCAAAAACAGTAGCTGCATCCCAAAATCTTATCATAAGCTGCAGCTGCACAAGCTTCTATAACTCAGTCTGATCTCTTGCTGAACATGTGTTTCAACAGTGTTTGAATTCCATATTCTCCTCTACAGCGGTTGTAATAAGAAAATCAAACCATAATGATTTTAACAAGGTTAAACCATCATTAGCAACGATAGCGTGACAGCACATGGACTTCCATCATCATTCAAACGTGTTAAACTTTGTAGTTGTAATCTCTGCAGCCCTTCAGGCCTCTCTGTCCTGCTGTTACTACAGACACGTCTGCATTAGATGACTTGCTCATTGATTCTCCTCTCCTGTTGAGCTGTGACAGTCAGCCGAGCAGCAACCTCCTGAGCTGAAAAATGAAGCTAACTCGAAAGGGTCAAAAAACTGCAGTTCCTTGAATGGCCACTTGAGGCTGGCTTCAAAACAGAGTCAATCCTCGCTTTGAGTGACGTGGGTGCCATCACAGTCCACTGGCTGTCTGATCGGCCTCACCTCCGCTAAATCACTGAATGTGAAATTTCTGCCTTGTTTGTGGTGTTGGTGCCTTTTGGAGTATTTTTCATGCAAATATCGGACCAATAATATGGCTTACTGTGCAGTTAATTGACTAACAGAACATGATGTCAGTGAGTTTTATTTATATGTTAGCACTAATTAGCAGGTATTGGTGTCTGGCTTGTTAGCTAAGCTTGTTAACTAGCTAATTAGCCAGCAAATGAATTAGCTTCTTGTGAGACTTCAAGCAAGACGCCCAGCTGTGCGAACGGTTCCCTATGCTTGTCACAGTTATTAAACCGGCATGCACCTTAGTCTCGGCTCCACACAAGCCCTACCTCTGTGACCATTTTTCGATCAGCAGAGTCAGGCACTGCCAAGATAGCAACGGTGGAGCAGCCCACTCTGAGCTTCAATAACACTATGTCCATCTTTATTTACAGTGTATGCAATCAGCCCAGACCAGGTTTAGGGCTTAGGGGAAAGGGTGTTTTCTCAGACATGACAAATGTTTACACAAGCTAAGTTGTAGAAACCATGTTGAGTAAACTGATGTGTAAAATGAGCAGAGTATCCCTGGTGGATGATGTTTAGTTCTGATCAGATTAGATCAGAGCAGAAACACAAGTCGTAGTCTTTTGATATACAAATCTCCTGTACATTAAAAAAATTGACAGATTAGGCCT
Source organism: Seriola lalandi dorsalis (assembly GCF_002814215.2). Classification (NCBI taxonomy): domain Eukaryota; kingdom Metazoa; phylum Chordata; class Actinopteri; order Carangiformes; family Carangidae; genus Seriola; species Seriola lalandi. The sequence goes on along the minus strand of NW_019524905.1, from coordinate 890,596 downwards.
TTATAGTAACAGGTAAACATCTAAACATTTTCAGATTCTGTAAAACAGGTGCAATTTGAGATTAGAACACAAAACAACTACAGGCACAGGAGCATCAGCAAGGGATTAGCCAGGATCAGACCGGGCAACAAACACTGACACAGATAATTTATTGCAAATATGAAAAGAAAGCAGTTTGCCACATGTAGACTCTGCACAGCGGCTCCTCTGAGCATAGAATCATATAGTTTAAGTCAATAAATTTAAAATCCGGCAGGGATTTTCACCTAGAGCTGTTTACAAGGTTCAGATATAAACTGAAGAAAGAAAAGAGCTGGCTATAATTGCCTGAGACCAAAAACCTGTCAGGGTAGAATAAGACTTTTATTGGATTGGTTTAACTAAATCAACAACTTCAGTTTCTTTTAACCTTTATTTATGGTAGACACATGGAGACCAGGGCTTTCTTTTTCCTGAAATGCTCTGCCCACTCTCACAGTTACACACCATCATAGCTGGAGGAAAATTGAACTCGATGTTTTGGATTTCTAGCTCCACCTGCCAAGCTCTCTAGCCTGGTCCCAGACCTCAGCATCACTGCTCATATTTCAGATTCTTTCAGTGAATAAAGTAGGTATGGTGTTGTACTCACTGACAGCTGTTTCCCCTGTCGGACAAAAAACTGAGCCAATCAGAGCTTTACACGTAGGGTTAAAAACGAGGATGTCGCCTTCTTGCCAACATCCAAACAAATGGCAAATTGGCCACAGAAATGGCTGCAAGCCTGGAAGAGACCGAAGGAGGTATACAGGTTGTTGTAAATTGAATTACAGAAATGATTACTACACTTTAGTCTCTCAGACTAATGGCTGAGATCTTGGAACACGATTCAATGAGGAAAGAAAACACAAGCAGTCAGGCATCATACAGGGTGTAAACAAGCTGACAGTGTTGCGACCAATTTATTTAGAGATGGAACCAAAAGTGGGCACGCCTGCAATGTCGCTTATAATAGCAACTCATTGTACAGAGAAATCATGAGTGTGCAAAACTACTCCAATAACAGTATGTCAGAGTTTAACCAGGAAGTGGGTCTGTAAATTGTAAGCCCCGAGGAACAGTTCTGGGCTGTCACATATTTCCCATACACGAATATTGGAAATCAGCTGTAAAACAACGAAAACATTTTTCTGAGCATCACAGAATTTGGTACATTCAGTCTAATAACATTTGGAAAGTCTAGAAGAGTCGTATGATTAAGTCAGTAAATTACCCCATGCTGTTTGTGTGGGAGCCAACAGGAAGTCAGCTGGCGTGGTCAGGAAAATTCTCATGCTCTTCAGTGAGTCCAAAAACTCACAGAACGTTTAGATTGTTTATTTGTTTATTAGATGCAGACAATGCATGTTAATGAACATCAGTATAAAATCCACAATGTAAACATGATGGATTGTAGCAAAAATGCTAATTTACATCAGTAGTCCCTCGGCAGGCAGACATAGCACAAAAAAACATTACTGGTAACAATACACAGATACAGATATATTATACACACACACACACACACACACACATATATATATATATATATATATATATAACATTGCAATATTTGATAGTATTAATAATGATGAAAATAATAATAATAGTAATAATAACCTTTATTTATAGAGCACTTTCTCATATGAGAGATGTAGCTCAAAGTGCTTTATAAGAAAAATCTAAATTAAGGCTGGATTGAAGGACAATGAAAATAGTCAGTAGAAAACAGTAGATGATAAAATATGTATATGAAAATTAACACAGAAACCAGTAAGAATAGTAAAATATGAGAGAATTCATTTAAAGCAAAGTTGTAGGTTTTCAGCTGTGGTTTCAAAATGTTCACTGAGCCCATATCTCTTACAGCTTACTTACTGATAGCACTGTTTGTCTAAACGTGCTGCATGTATGAGGCACCTCACAGTCCCGGGGGCTGTGTCCAGAGAGCAGCTTGGAAAGCAATGGAATTAACTGGGCACTATCATTGTACACAGTATCCAGTTCTCCTTATACCTGCAATAACTGATTTCTTTTTACCGCTTGGGGCAGTGGTAACAACTTGTGAACACAACACTGACATATTATCAACATTTACTGCATATGGCAAACTTGTATATAAACAGTTGCTTATTTACCCATCCAGCAGTTATGGAGCAAAATCATCAGTTTGGAGTTGTTTTTCTGTGCACTTGATGAATCCAAGTTCAATATTCACTCTGTTTCAGCTCTGTTTTTGTTTCCACCAACTCCTGAGGGAGATGTCTGGCTCTTTCACTGCTATAGGCTCTACTATTTAGGCACTAATTCCGTCATTGTTTGCTGGTTGGTGCTTAACGGGCAGCGTTGAGAGGGGTTTTTAGAGCTCTTTCACTAAGAACAGCTGCCTGCTGCAGCTGAAGACAGTAAGGCTGAGGGCTGGACAGATGAACAGAGAGTTGAGACTCACTCCGTGAAGACAAGGGGAGTTGCAGATTCAGGGGATAATTCTCTGTAGGTTCATCTCTACATACTGTAGAGCCCCATTCATATTGTTATATAAGTTTGTTATTATATATGTATCGATTATAGCCACTGTAATACATCCATGGTGACAGATGTTAACAGTTTGCGTTTTGATTTTACACTTTCTTTTCCAGATTTCCTTCATTAACCTTCTTTCTTTACAACTTCACAAAGTAAATGATCTGCTCACATCCTGTGATCTCAGCAGGTACTTTCCTCCGTACAGTGTTATCATGACACATCTCTGGCACCAATTGCCAGAGATAAAAAAAAGAAAAAAGAAAAAGAAACCATTTCTTGCACTGTTTCCCTTTAAAATGACATATTCAGTGTCACCTTAATTACCATTTAATTTTCAAAAGTTAACAGCAATTCAGTCTGATTATGAGGCTACAAGCACTCAAGATTACATTTTCACCCAGATTGCACTCTGGGCATGTGCTGTGTTGTAGAGCACCAGACTTGTGCTACTCTCTACTCCCTTAAGACCACACTCCATAACAATTCACAGCTCATTGTAGCTTGATATTTAATGAATTATGGACTTTATAAAGTCATTGTGGCCAGTTCAGTGTGTCAGATTTTACAGATTTAATTGTGTGATATCACAAATGAAGGCGCATTACAAAGTCACGTCATTGTGATTTTATGTGCTGGCATAAAATCTTGGACTTTTTTGGTGGTCGAAGAGCAAAGGTCAAGGTCACAGTGACCTCACAGAAACATGGTTTTGGCCTTGTGATCTCGAGAACTGATCAAGGGAATCCCTTCAAATTTGGCACAAACTTCACTTGGATTCAACTTGAATTTGATTTTGGTGGTCAGAGGTTAAAGGTCAAGATCAGTGTGACCTCACAAAACACTTTTTAGCCATTACTCAAGACTTCACACAGCAATTATGAAAAACTTTCACACAAATGGTTCATACTTTACATGATTCTGGATAAACAGGGATGTAACCTGAAACAATAATTTGAGTCTTTTGCTATGGTAATTCTCACTGAATGACTGAAGAGCATTATAAACCAACCTGTACTTCACGCATCAGAAAATGTGTTCAAATCTGAAACATACTCTTGCATGGCAGGTACATGTTGTTGCATTAGGACTTATTCAGCGAATGTCAGGCTTCAAACCGTCTCTGTCATTGAAAATGATATACCATTATGATCAAAAATAGAAGGCGGAAGTCAGGAGTGTCTGTCATGGTGCTCGTCCTGTCAGCTCACAACTCACAGGTATTGATGCCACATGAAAAGTGTGACTCAGCTCTCACCATCCTACAAATGAATTCCTCCCTCACCTCACCCCGTGACAGAGTCATCTCATCTATCCAGAGTTATTGCTCTCATTAGCGCGGACATTCACTTTTCCTGTTTATCTGCCCGACTGCTGACCGTAGGTTAATGATTAATAATAAATAATAACACTAATGATTATGCTCGGAGGGCTTTAGCCTGACAGATACTCGGTCAAAAACAGAACACAACACCCAGCAGCGGCAGAGGTGGGGGAACCGGAAAGGCATTATCCTCCTTTATCTTCAGGTTCATCACGGGTCCTTGATCCAGTTGGATTATTCTGGAGACATTATACACAATTGATTGGTGTGCTGTTGAGCGAGTACAGCCTTGTGGAGGTGTGTGTATGACAAGACAATTAACTTAAACATTGCTGGGCGAGCAGTCTTTTTGAGGATCATCATAAATGCATTGGAGCAATCTGTCTCTTTCAAGGCTCCACTGATGAGTTGGGAATGTGTTCAAGGTATAAGGAAAAGGTCTTTGTGGTCGGACCTCACAAAGCCCCGCTCAATTGTTTTCTAACAGTTGTTCACAGCTCTGTAGTTCCTTTGATGAAACGTAGCAAAGCACATGTGTGAAGGAAAGACAAAAAAAATTTGCAGAAAAATAAACGTTTCCCCCAGAGTCTTGACATGACATGATGAAAAATGCATGAATCCACAACATTAACTTTTGATGTTAACACTAAATTTCCATTTTCTTGCCCACAGAGAAAACGTGAGTTCATGAACGAGTTGCCAATAGAATGAAAAAAAGATGAAATGAATTGCAAAGAGGAAGCTGACATCTGTCCTTGCAGTCAGAGCTACCACTTTTTCATCTTTTTCTAAACAGGGACACACACACACGCGCACACACACACACGCATGCATTCATAGCTGTTGCCATTGACGGTGAATATTCAGTTTATCGATGCAGTATCTGGCACTCGCCTCACTCTGTCTCTGCTGTGGCTGCTTTTCCAAAAACCTACACCCACTGTTTCCAGCAGACACTGACGTACACTGAGGACAATTACACAACAACAACAACAACAACAACTCACTGCAGCAGAAACTTACATGTTCGCATATAATTCATCTGCACGGCGAAGGATGATTCTCCAAGCCAATTAATACAGCCTAAACAAGGAGTGGTACTAATTTAATGGAGTTAGTTTATAATTCAAAGTGGATCAAAGATTGCTAAACCCTCAGGCCAAACTGTCAAAGCTTATCAGCTGTAACTAGGCATTTGAGGGTTTCAGGCTTCGGATTTCTCTACAAGTGATGAGCGTGGAGCTGTAGTAAGAGAGTCTGGAGAGTGGTGTCTTTTTTAGCAACCAGAGACACAAGCTCAATAGTTCAAGGAATGGAATCAACAGTGCGTTATTGAATCTCTTTGTGCAGAACATTATCATACACAGAGGTGATTCAATGTGCTGAACAAAAATAAAACAAGCATATAAAAATGTCCTTCAACACATCTCTTTTTGCTCATCTGCAGATAACCTGAACCTGCCTCTAATTTTTCTGTTGACCAGTGCATGTATTTGTAGGTGTGTAAATGCATATATTTACATGTGTGTATATGTAAGTATATTTATTGATGTATGGGTATGCAGGTATACACATATATAAAACAGGAACAGAATTATTTTTAATCACGCAAATATTATTCACTATCATGATGGTGTATTTAAACTCATGCAAATGTATGTCTAACTTTTATGAGTATGTGTATATTTATTCATAGTTTATTTATTTTATTAATTAATCAATTTTTTCATGTATTTATTCATTAATACATATATTTATCCATTTTTTCTGGGAAAATAAGAGGAATCAGCGTATGTGTGTGTGTGTGTGTGTGTGTGCTTGTGTGTGTGTGTGTGTGTGTGTGTGTGTGTGTGTGTGTGTGTGTGTGTGTAGGGTATCCTTAGTGCTATGGACTCAGTGTACCTGTTGAACGCTGGCCTCAGCAGTTCAAAGAAATTAGAAGAAGAAACAGTCGAAACAGAAGAAATTACAGTCAGTCACTAAAAAATGAAATTATATTGACATTTATTTGCTTTAACAGTAAACAGTAAACACTGTGAGTGCCTAAACATAACCAAAACCACAATGTTTCCCTAACCTCAACCAAAGTGCTTTTTTTGCCTCAACCTAACCAATGAAAAGACTCTGGGGTCATGCGCATTGTATGCCTGCCATCCACCTCAACCACCTCCTGTGGACTCTGCTGACATTAATAAATGTAACGTTTCATTCATTTGACCCCTCACATACTGACCAAGCGAATGTATGTGAAGAGTTGCGAGTGAGAACGTGTTGGACAGAGGTAAGTAAAGAACGATGGAAAACCACATTCCCACACCACTCATGCTGCTGTGGGATCGCTTTGCAGTATTGTTCAGAGGGGACTTCAGTGCATTATACAGATGCCTGGATGTTCACATCTACCAGTGACTAACATCTTCAGTAGAGTGCCAAGCACCCACATGACAAGAAAAACCACTGTATTTTTGGCTGTTGGTACAAAATCTGAATTTCCTTCCCACCAGTGTACTCAGGTTCATTTCAGGCTTTTATGAAAATTGCTCCTGTAAACAGATGTCTGTTCATCATGAATCTGTAACGTCATTTTTGAATATTTCTTTGTTAATTCTTAATGGTCCCATCTAGTATAAAGGTAGATTTCCATGTGTTGTTTGATTATATATCAGGTCAGGTCTTCCGATTGGCTGGCCGACCTGTTGTTACTGGAGCTCCAGAGAGAAGCCTGAGAGAGGAGATGTAAATCTACATTGAGATGGTTTTTGGTTCTTAAACCCAAAAATATATTTTCTTGTGGATCACAATTCCAGTAAAACACTGGGCCAGTGTAAAATATTGGACTTTGGAATGATTGAATTTTATTTTAATGAAGGAATTACTACAACCTGGGTTATTTGTGGACATGAACAATGACAAAAAGTCTAACTTTTTACAGGGGAAGACGTCTTCAGGGAACATAAAAACAGACTGCACAAGAGTGTTGTTTATTTTAAGAATCAGAATAATGAACAAGCTGCTTATTCCATGATGCAGCTAAAATAAGGCTGTGACATCTTGCCGACTATGTCTGAGACCATCCCTCCGGGAAGGTAAAACTTTCTGATCCCACATCTTGTTAAGCACTGTGATGCTGTTTGACAGAGGTCAGCAGAGGTGATTGGTCAGCCATGGAACTTCCAGTCGCAGCTATTGTGCTGCCACATAAGAAGATTATATCCATCTATCCATGTCCAGACTTACTTATTCTGTCATTTCAGCTGAGGATTATCCTGAGCTACTTAGGGAAAATGGGATTTCAGTAACTGTACACTTTAAGTTGTTGGAACATGCAAAATGTCGTTTCTGCTACAGTTTCATAATGAATTCTGTGGCACTGAAAGGTCCCATGCAGCCTCATGGATTTTTTTTTTTTTTTTTTTTTTAGGCTGAATGTGAAGAACATATTCCTCTGATTTTTAAAGAGGTAGTCTATTTTAAGACCATCAGATAGGATGTTTAAAGTATCTGGCAAATACACCAACTGTGTTTCTTGAAATCTCAAACCTTCCTTCCAGAAATGAGATACATTTAAAGATGACAGTTTGACATTTTGGCACTTCAAACTGGCAAAGTAGCCCGAGCTGTCATGATATTCTCATCCCCCACCTGCTACACCGAGGGAAAGAGATGCATGAATAAGGAGAATTAGCCTGGGGACGACATCTGTATTCATTTTCCTTTAACCTCATGGATCTGCAATCCCCTCAACATCTGCTTCATCCAGGTCCCTATAGCCTGAACCATGTCTCCAACTAATTACAACATCTTGAGGAACTAAAGCCAATGATGAGAAAAGCAAGTGTGCAGAGCTAGAGGGCCCTGCTAACCAGGATTTTGGGCACAACACAAGCAAATTAATTCACCTTGTAATTGGGTGACCAAGAAAGCACACAGAGGAAGTTCAGGCATAGAATGAGAGTCTATACAGAACTCCTCTGAGCATATATATCAATAAGGCTTCATTTTGAATGGATGGAGGTAACTTGCCAGTTTTTTGTTTAAATGGGACCTTTTTTCTGTTCCTCAGTTTTCCAACTTTCACTTTTAAAAAGTCAGTTTGATAATGTTGTCAATCTATATCTGATACAGGGTACGGTTTTTAATAAGTTTATGACATGGTATGATTACAGAGTTTGTTATGTGAGAATTAAAATACTGTGCGTTGACAATTTAACATCCATTTAATTTGGGTTTAATTACACTGACAAACAGGGTGTAGAGCATGCACATCCAAAAAGAATTCATGTGACTCATGATTTATATTTGGCTTGACTTTTGAAGTGTTAATATTTGTGTTCATATGACATTGACCTTAATGTTTCAAGTTTTTGTCCTCTCCATAGAGTCATGCCCGATTCCCCATGTGGGAGTATCAGACAGTGTTGTCCAGCAGTGTGACACTCAATCATGCAGATCACAATCAGCTGTGTGATGAATGCATTTGTGTCTATATATTGTCTGTTCTGCTTAATGATGGTGAGCAGTGCCTGAAAAATACTATTACACTGTCAGCACAGTGTGTTTATCTTTTGTCTGACTCTCGCCGTACGTTAATTACATTGAACACAAGTCTTTGGTTGATGTGATGCATCCATATTTGTTTTGGTTGTCCATGAAGACACTTGAGTCAGAGGATCACCAAAGTTATCACAATTCATCCTGACAGGGACATGGATGTCTGTACTGAATTTCTTAGCAATTGATCCAATAGTTTTTCTAAGAGCCGCCAACTAATGTCAACCTCATGATGGTGTTAAAGGGAAAATTAGTAGGTTCCCAGAGTCCTTAGGATTCATCCTCTGGGGACCATGAATAGGTGTGCTAATTGTTGCAGCAGCCCATCCAATAACTGATTAAACATTTATTTAGATAACACAAATGTCAAGCTAATAGTGACACCAGAAAATAGTCAAGGGATTGCCAAAGTCATTAGGATTCAACCTGAATGTCTGTTCATTTTTCATGGCAATCAATAAAGTAGTTGATTAGTTTTAGTCTAGGCAAAAGTGACTGGCAGTACCCAGTATAGGGCTTGCTTCTACTGTGACTAAAAGCAAACATATGCTACAAAAAATAAATCAGATGCTGGACCAAATGTAAAAAAGGATCCAGACACTTGATTAGAGCAGTCTGCACAAACCATTACCCACTCAGTTCATATATTTGATCACATTGCATATGATGCATCTGCTCCATGTTTTTATGGAGATATGAATTTTCTTCTCTCAGAATATCTCCCCAGATTGGTTTGGTATATATCACCTTTTTTTTCCTCATCATTTCCCTAGTTCTGATAGAGCCACTTCTGGTCCACTCAGCCTCTTTGAGTGGCGTTGTGGAAGGAGAAAAAAAAATAAAAGTGACAGATGACCGCAACAGCAGTGGTTAGGACATGCTGTATTTATTTGTCTTAATTCAAGTGGAGAGCAGTCAAGTTCCTCACTCTTCCCCTCAAGGAGGAGCTCTGCTGTGTTTGCTCTCCAAACATTTATATATTTCAAGGCTGAGTTGTAGTCTCATGACCTTTCTCGCTCTCCTTACACACACACTGAATATACCTAAGAAGTTGGGTGTTATCGTTGGCTGATGTAGTCTTGATGGTGAACCTGAAGTGTTCTGAGCGGGTACATGTTGTGGTTGGGTGGATAGGATCTAGTAAAACTCACAGCCCTGGCCAGCTTTGAATTCTTTCTGGGTTGAGGAAGCTGCAAACAAATGGTGATTACGTCTGTAGCTGTTCTCCTACCTACAGGCCTCAGGCTAGTTAGACTGACATATAGCTGAAATCTGCTAGATCCATGCCATAGGCAGAGAGCATCTTCAAGTGAGTTGGAAAATTTGATGTAGCTCTAGCTGATATTACGGTTCAGCCTTGGATTCAACTTTAAAAGACACAATGCAGTGTTTCCCCTATGGTTTTCCCTTGGGTGTCACCCCAACCCACAAGAAACCAAAGATAAAAAAAAAAAAAAAGAAATTAAAAAAACTAAATATTTTATTTGTTATTTACCATATTATGTGCAATATCATTTCGGCTCAGTGTGAGAGTTCGACAACTCAACAATTTTCTATAACAAGTGTTATAAATCTCTCTGCAACCAGGGCAACCTGATAGCTGAAGGGTTAGGGCACATACCACATGGGATCAGCGAGTTCCCGCTTCGAGTCCTGGCCAACCAGACCATTTGGTGCATGTCATTCTCACACTCTCTCCTTTGATTTGATCAAATAAAGGAATAAAATTGCTATAAAAAAAAAAAATGAAAATGCCTCTTTCTATAAAACAAAACATACTTCTGATGACTCATCAGAGGCGATTTTCATCCTATCAAATGTCATTTGCAGCGACCAGTTAAGCCCACCAACATATAAAACTGCACTTGACCGCTGGTTAGTGTGAAGCTATAGCAGAGCAACAGCATAGCAGGAGGTGTGTGTTTGGATTTCAGGTGGTGAGCCTGTGAAAGCAGTGGTTGAGGTCGAACTTGTTTATTTAACCCTTATCCCCCTCCTCCTGGTCGAACAGTGTACACAGAGGTGCATGAACCGCAGCAAGGGGTGTCTGAAGGTCTTTGCCAGCAAATCTGACAGCTAAATATTTCTTTGTACCATAAACCATAACAAACAAAACATTAGGATGACCACATCACGGTGTAACCACAAATACAGTAACAAAGAGCTTATAAGATGATGTGATTTCATCATTAACGAAGGGTCGGTTTTCTATTATATGTTAATGACGTGGTAAGTGCATGATGAATAATCAGGCTGGTTCGAGATCAGCTCTATACCTTGTCACTCTTATGGAAGAAATGATGAAACATGTAGGAGTTATCATATATTTAGCAAGTGCTGGAATTACAAGGGGATAAATTATTTTACAGATACAATAATTGTTGCACACTTGGCAACACTGTATCATGTTGCTGTAGTCACTAAGCCACACTCACTTTTGAGTGAGCCAATGACACCTTAGACTTGATTTGATTCTCTCCAGTAATGAAACCCCTCATTTTATGTATTTTATATTAATATTATTCAGTTTTTTTTTTTTTTAAAGTATATTTTTTTGGGCTTTTGTGGCTTTATTGGACAGGATAGTGGAGAGAGACAGGAAATGGGGAGGCAGAGAGAGGGGGAATGACATGCAGTAAAGGCCGTCCGATGCGGGACTCGAACCGGGGCCAACTGCAGCGAAGACTGTAGCCTCTTCACATGGGGCGCCTGCTTAGACCACTACGCCACACGACGCCCCATATTATTCAGTTTTATTGATTTTATGACAATATTCCGTACTTTTAATCCCAGCTTTATTTTTCTACAATAATCTTGATCCACGATGCACATGACGATCACTGTGACAGGTGCTGTTTTCGGAGCACTGCAGGAAATCCTGCGCTCTGAGCTTCTTCTGAAAGGACAAACTGTGCTGTGTGCACAGCCGGCTTCCTCTGTGTGTAAATGTGGGAGCAATGTGAGGACACACAGTGACACTTCCACAATATGTGGCACCAAATGTAAGATGTGAAGAACAGCAATAAACATTAATGAATTCTGAGCAGCTGAATGTAGCAGTGAGATCAGTCACCCGTTCAAAAGTGGAAATGAAACAGAGCTAAGTCTGAGGGTTGATCCTTTTCCAGGTAGCACATGAAGCATTTCATGGCTACAAAACTGATGGCTCGTCTCTTATAGAGCTTCACAGCATGAATCAAATTTATTCTATAATATCAGCACTTGTTCAATCTTAAGAACTGTTTGCCTTGAATCACACTTATGTAATGAGCTCATGTGCTTTATAATTTACCACCCAGCCACAGTTTTTCCAGAAGAGCATTGCATTCTCCAAGGCCGGTACTGAAAGGTTAATACATGAGGTCTGGTGTATTTAAGAACACATAATTCATTTTAAGATTCTTTAATTGGTGTTTATGTGGTTAAGAAGCACATGCTTGTGACATAACTTAAATCCTCTGGTTGGATCTTTTTAACATTGCTTTCCCCTAAAATGTTTTTACTGAACAATTATTTCATCTTCTTATTTTTGTCTTATCTTTTTATTTCAACATTATTCTATCTAATTGCGTTCATCCTTGTTTTATAATTCAACTGTAAACATTTCTTTGCTTTTATGTAAAAATAATGTTTTTTTCTTTACAGTTTAACATTTCTGCATTACTTTATTTTTTGGCCACTAGTGCGACAGCTAAAAGCACAAAGAGACAATCGGCAACATGTAAGCAAGCTGGATAAATAAAACGAGATAAAAGGTGTTAAAACGCTGAGATGAACTACAGTCTGAATATTTTTCCATGAATTTGTCACTGCAAGCAATTCCTCACAGTTAAAGGGGCTATTTATGAGTTTTGCTATCGCGAGATAGCCAACATTAACATAGCCAACGTTAGCAACAGCTTTTTACCTCCAGTCTAGAAGAAATGTATCGAGTTCAGCATCAAACGTCATTCCTTTACTCGCCAAGATCTGTCTCCAGAGGTGGACAAAAAGCTGTTAGTGTTCTAGCTCAGTCAGCAGGTAGAGCACTCAGATCTGTATTGAAGTTAAACCATGTGGTAATCTGGGATTCCACACACAAGCTTCTGGTGTTTCCGTAAACATACAGGTTGAAACACTGTACATCATGGAGCTATACGATTTTATCAGTGGAGACATGTGATGGGAACCTCCAAACATCAGACATACAGTAAGTGTCGGATTCTTCAGCTTTGGTATAGACTTGTGAAGAGTCTGACCAGAGACTCAAGATATTTCTCTGGGACACTTCACACGCTTGTCCATGGGATAATAAGTTGAAATCCTTACTTTGTTATCCAACGATTTGTCATTTATTTTTGGTAAAAGGTTACTTTGTGAAATTCAGGATATCAGGAGTAAAACGTTTCTCTTGTAAATGGTCTGTTGATATATATTATGAACCTATTGCCTCATAAAGAATAGCTACAGTGCAGAACTTTATGTGGGATGTAATTTAAAGACAAAGATCACTGTGTGCACAGTTATGTTCAGGAACACTATCATTAGCCGTAGACACGGGCAGGTTTAATGCCACTCTAGAGGAGGACAGACTTTGTTTGTTTGTTGTTCGAGCTATAGGCGAGATTGAGAATGAGGTTCATATTTTGTTTTTTTCTGTCCTGCCTACAAAGACGTGAGGGATGTACTTTATAGTAAAATATTGTCTATGTATTCTGACACCACAGCTGGAAAAATCATGAATGAAGCTGAGGGTTGTTCTAAAACCTCAACCGCCTTACACTAACATTACCAACACAGCGAATGGGAAGTGACAAGTTAGCTTGCAACGGACACCAACTTTAAAAAAAAAGTCTAGGATGAGCCTGTGGCATTCAAATTCAAACAAATGAAATGTTGGTTGTGTATTTTTTTTTTTTTTAAATTGAATTCATTAAAAACTGAGAGCCCTGCTCATGACTGAATGTTGTTTTCCTTGAACATTGCCTCTTATATCAGTATGCATCTATTGTTTCCTGAGAATGTGTGTGGGTTATGCCATTTCTGTGGGAACGGCAGACTCCACCACTGACAAAATTACTATATAAAGAGACAAAATTACCAAAATGAAAACACACTGAACAGCTATTGCTGAAAATGGTCTCAAAATGGGGTTTGATGTAATGAGAAGCTTGAGGTTTATAACTGTAAGTCTACAAATTTCCCTCAATTATTGGATACACTAATGAGGATTTTTATTTTTCATCCTTTTTCAACAGTTTTTTCCCGAAAGCAAAAGGCTCACACTGACCTGTTTTATGCCCAATAAATCGCATGTGATTTTCTTTCTGTTTGTTTCAATGGGGACAGCAAAGCAGAGAAAAAGGTATTGGATATGGTTATGGTGAGAATGTATGTTTTTTTTGTTTTTTTTTTTTACACCTGCCGCGAGGGGTGAGCAGGTCATTTATCCTGTTATGTGTTTGTCTGCTCCGATCCACCTGAAGACACGAGCCAACTGACAGTGCCATCTCCGACTTCTCTGGGAATTCATGTGGCTCGAGGGCCTACTTGTAATCATCACCGTCATTGTCAGGGCAAGGGCACAATGTGGCCATTACTGTCCCCACTGAATGGTTGACCTGACCTCCTCACAGCGTCCCTTTGCCGGGAGCATTACTTCATTTGGCCCCAGTTCATCCCTTCTCAGGGAGGTAATAGCAGTATAGTCACTGCCATTCTCTGTGGTTTGGGAAAACTGAAGCCCGATTTGCATGATGAGAAAATGGCCTTGGGACACATATTTATTTAATGACTGTGGACAGTAATTTTAGTAAATTGTGAAGATGACTGGTCTGGAATAGATAAAATCCCCTTACAAAACTAATATTGGATAAATACAACTCTGAAGTTTCAGATGTTGTTAATTTTGGTTTAATCTTTTTTAATCATCAAAGCAATCTTAAAGCTATAGCTGGTGAGCATACTAACTTCAGTGGTAGAAAGGACATGATAGAGACAAGAGTTAACATTGGCGTTCGCAATATAAAACAACATTGGAGACAAAGCATTGAAATGTTGGGAAAACATTCATAAGTATTTCCATTAACGTGAACACAGTCAACTTGTGCTTGATAAATAGAATTAATGGCAAAATAAAACTTTGGCTATTAAAACCAGAATTTAACAACCAATATTTCAGAGGATCCCTTGTTAATCCAATCAAATGCCTTCTTGAAATCAATAAAACACGCATATGTAGGTCTATTCTCCTTAATTCTAGCACATAATGGCTGCAGATCAATACATGCTGTGGCTTTTCTAAATCTATTTTGCTCATCCACTAATAAACCTTTCTTCTCAAGTTGATCTACAAGTCTGCAGTTTAAAAGTCAGGAATATACACAATACATCTGATAAGAATAACACCACTGTAACTGAGAGGTAGCTTGGTTTTTTGAAGATTTGGGATTAGGTTTAATAACAGGCTTGTACCACTGTGTAGGAATCATACTACTGTCAAAACAACAGTGAAACAATTAACACATCATCAATTCCAGTAGCTTTTTTCAATTTGCACCTATGTATTAAATTTTTTTATACCTCTTCTACAGAAAATCTTACATTCAAAAATATATTACAGTTATTTACATCAGCTTTCATTTCAGATTCCATTACCTCACAAAGAGTACCTAACAAAAAAAAACAAAAAAATAACTCTCAAACTGTAAAGTCCTTTTCCTAATTTTGTGAGACATCTAATCTAAAAAAACCCTCTAAATCAGATGAGCATGTTGAGGATTATGAGTTTGTAAGTAATCAATATTGGTTACAATATTGTAACCATAACAACAAATATTGTCTAATGTTGAGGAAGTAGTAAATGTAACCCAAGTCATAGTATTTTCCTTGACAAATCGTTTTAAGTGCCTAAACCTAACCAAGACATGACCATTATAGTAACCATGGCAACAGAGGTAGGTATGCCACTCTCGGTACAGTCCGTGTACAGTTGTGCATTTCACAGTATGTAACCTCTTTTACCGCTTAAGCTTGTTTTGCCTTTTCTTGAATTCTATCATCAGATATCTTCTCAGAAAGTTTTTCCCACTTTTTCTAAAATGGTCCCATAGCGTCTGCGAATCTTGATTCCAATAGGGGGTTGTTGGATTTTCTAAAATCATTCTGGGGCATTAAATTTCCTCTTGGCATAAATATTCAATTCTGTATAGACACAACCACACGGCTTATCTCACCAGTTGACCAAATCCCTTTGTCCATTTTTAATGCTCCCTAGTTGCTTAGTAAAGCCCAACAATATGGAGTTACACTGGCTAGAGGACAACAATGGAGGAGTCTTTTATGGTACAGTTTTTCAAGTATATGGTAAACATGAGGCCTCTTTAACAAAATAAGCTCTTACAGTACTTGCACTTTTACTTGATTATTCTTTACTAATGTTAATTACATCTATGATCCAGTAGAGAGAGACCCTCTCTTCCTGATCATTCAATCAACTCATTTTGGGGTGAAAACACAGAAAACACAAGTATTTAAGCTTCATGTGGGGCAATAATATCGTCAAAGACCACTTTTCCTTTAACTTCATCCTTGCCCAAAGGTATTCTACCACTGAGCGCGTGACATTAAGCATCTTTCAGAAACTCAATCAATATTCCCCCATAGCTATTAATGATGCTGTCTAAATAATTTGTCAGGATTATCCACATCATTTATACCATTGCCAAGGTTACCAATACGACTATTGAGATCCCCACACAAATAAAAAGCATCCACATCATATAGACTGAACATTTGAGCCGTTAAATGCCCACAAAAGGAATGACAAGGAGTTGAACTTGTCGATCGCTCTGGAGGTAATTAGCAGGTGAATTTAACAAAACAGTCTCCAGAAAACCTATTTTTATATTGTAATCCTAATATCCCCTCCAATGATTTGTCCTATTTGAGCTTCATAAGACTCAAACAATTAGTTCTTAATTAGAAAACCAATTATCCCAGATCCTTGACCTACCTTTTTGTTCATTGTTCAGTTGTGTCCGAACCAGGTATGGGTCCGTAAGTCAATGGTTTCATTACCTTTTGAATGTGTTTCATTAAGTGAGATATCATCAGGGATATGATCAAGTAATTATTTTTCTAAGTTCACATTTCCAAACCGTTTATGTTCCAATGCACTAATGTCAGATCGTCAACATTGGGCGGTTGCCAATCAGTTCTCTGAATCCTCTCTCCTCGACCCCCGGCTCCTTGTGCTGCCACTGACACTATTTGCTGGATAACGCCTCATTAACTTCCCGCTGCCAGTCAGGAAGTAGTCCTTTCAAAACAGGAAGACACCTAAAGTTCAAGTTGACCAGCCTGTCCTTGTGTGACCTCGCAGAGTGAAAGAGCATTCTGTTCATGTCACTGTTTTCAGCTTCTTTCTTCTCTTTATGCTGTATAGAGCGGCCTTCTGTATCAGTCATAGTGTATTAGGCTGATTTAGCACAGAATGATTCATTATTATTGGAACTTATTAAGGCGGCACACAGGGGCGTGGTTGTCACTGTTGCCTCAAAGCCTGAAAGTTGTGGGTTCAAACCTGCCGGTGCCTGTATGGGTTTCCTCTGCATGTTCCCACAATCCAAAGGTATTCACATTAGGTCAACTGTCGACTCCAAGGTGCCCATGTTTGTCTCTATACGTCAGTCCTGTGATAGACTGGCGACCTGTTCAGCGTGTAACCCCGCCCTCGCTCTATGTCAGCTGTATGTATGTATGTAAATATAGGCTTAAGAGTAACTGACTTTCATACACTGCAATGCCAAGCAGCTGCCGTTCTGGTAATTGAATTCATCCCCTATGTGCTTTAATGATTTGAACTTTTATATTATTATATTGTGACTTCCAGAATTATGACTCATTGTGTTATGAATATGAATATGCATCTTATTTCTGAAGTAAATTGACGGTTAGACAGTAGGTCAAACTTTAAAGACCCCACTCTGTTGAAAATCAAGTTTTTAATTTTGTTTATGTCCATATGATGTTTTTTATATAATACAAGACATATCATGAAGGACATACTCAGTCATGGCGTTGACTGTTTATTTCCTACTTGGAAATGCATTGAACCAATGACAGCCTCATAAAAAAAGGTTCAGACAGCCAGGGATTCATACCTCACATTCCTGAGGAATCAAGGGAAAAAAAATAAACCTGAAACCTTGTCAGTACAAGTAGAGAGAGTTTACATTAGCACAACCGCTAAAAATGTGTCAGCCACTGCCAGTTACAAGCTAATAAACAACATGAACAAATAAAAGATGCTAACTACGCTAACTGCTCTGATACATCTGCTAGTCTCTGGTTCTGGTCTCAATAGACTCCTCATCTGAGTCTGGGTCTGACTGAGGCTCAAACATGAGGCTGAGTCTCTCTGATGTTTTCTCCTCTAACCATCTTGATGCTCTCTGCTCTTTCACCTGTCCACCTGGAGCAAGCAGTGGTGGGTGGGGCACAAGGCCTGATCCAGAATTTTCCAGTTTTCAATTTTCTTTCACTTTTTAATGTGGGGAAATTATGTCTAACAAAATATTAATCATGGCAGAGTATTTTTACATCATTTAAGTTTACAACTTTAAGACTGGACACTAGTTGATGAGTATAATCTACAGTAAGTCACAGTTCCAACTATCCTTGTCCTACTTATAAGATATAATATCATCATCGTAATTTGAACCCAGAGACACCTACTTCTCGGCGACATCAGTACACAGGGCAAACAAGAGAAGAGAGTCCTACATATCTGTAAACACTACGCAGGGTACGATGATCAGGCTTTCTGTTAAGGAGTAACCCTTGTTGGTGCCGCACAGCAGTATCTGAGAGCAGACAGGTTCCCTTTCTCCATTGTTGTCCTCGATGGCATGATGTGAAGCATTGTGTGGAAAATTGCCTGCACTGCGGCTGAGGTGGTGGTGGTGGTGGTGGTGGGGGGGTGTATTGTTATGATGCATGCTTCTGCAAAAGACTGAAAATGGGATTCAGCGTTGTTGACAATGTACAAAATGGCTTATACAGTGATGTCTACTGTGTGTGAGCAAGACATTTATCTGACAGATGTCTGAATGCTGCAGCATGAAATTTCATCCTTCCGCTCCACAGTTGAGAACTTCAGCCAGTTTTTTGGTGGAATAAATCCCAGCTTCTCACCTTCCTGGTAAACACAGACAGCGACGGCTTCATCTCTACTTTATTTTGATACATCTGTATGATTGCACACATTCTGGATGTTTTACATTGCATACTGCTCAGTTCGCGTGAGGGTCAAAACAATATAAATCAATATAAATCAGTCAATGAGTTATATTTCTCTCAAGGACTTTAATTTTGTTAGTCTGAGCTTCCCAAAGCTTTTCAGCCAGTTTAGTTTTAACCCTCAAAACAAGAGCAATTATGTAAAACTGGAAAGTAATAATAACCATAAATGTGCTTTTGTTTCTTTGCTTGGATGATTTGTGTAGCCAGGTTTTCTTTATGCAGGAAAATGAATCATTAGTTTAACTTTTATTTCTCACCAGTTCTGTTGACAGCAGGACCTGTCTGAAAAGATAGTTAATGTATGGGTGTGTATTTACCAGGTGAGATGTCTACATCTTTGCAGGAGGCATTACGTGTCATTCATCCCCCTCTCCAGCATGGCTGCTATGTATTCATTTTGTTGGTGATAACAACAGTATATGCTGCTGCTCATTAAACTTCCTGAACTGCAGACTATCCTCTGGAAATTTAAATCTGCACTGTGTGTTGTTAGCTGCAGAATAAAGAGAGTTTTGAAGGCTTGAAGGTCTTTGTTATAGTAAACTAACTAATTAACTAATGAATAGAAACATATTTTGCATCAATTCTAATGAAATTCAGTTATGAAATAATAATTCAATAAATTAAAGAAATTGTAAGTCCAGCTGTTTGGCTATTTTTTATACAATGTACCACTGTCTAATAAAGTGGCTGTATGGGTTAATAAAGTTTTGAGTTGACAGCTCTCTGGGAGTGAGCTATGAATCATCAATTCATTGACATAGTCATTGATAAAAAAATTAAAAAAAGCATAAAGTCTGCTATTGTCAACAATAATAATAAATGATCCATGTGGTAAAAACATTGAAAAACACGTTATAAACAATAAAGAGCACACTTTCTACTAAAGGAGTACTTAGATAACAACTTAGAATTGCACTTCCATGAAGTTGGAACACTCTCAAGAGATGGATAAAAAGCAAAATGTTGACTTTTAGTCTCAGCTGTGGATCTTGCTCCATATACACTTGATCTTACATGTTTAGTTCCTCCCTGTCTGGTAAATGGCCACATTTTTAAAACTCCACAAACCAGGCTTTCTCGAATAAGTGTTTAGTCCCTGAGCAAAAACTGAAGTAACCTGAAGTAATGAAATCACCATGACGTCATCAGGGTTGTTTTTTCCAAACATGACAAAGCACGATGGCCCTGAGAGCTCAACGCACTGCAACCTAAGAAAACACTTGCACAAAGCTCCTCCATAGCTCCTTCCATAGCCACATGAGAAATTATACGGCTGTTATCACAGGCTGAGTGTTGCGTCTCAAGACAAATAAACTACACGTCATGCAGTAAATCACCAGAAAGACCCTTTTAACTAAGTTAGTTATAAATGTTAATGAGTTAATAATGCAGAGTAAATCCATTGAGCTTTTAAATGTAATGTTAACAAGATGTTAATAAATATATTGCGGTCCAGATGCTGAGCGGCAATTTTCCAGCTGTTCAAAAGGTTTACTGCTATGATGGAAAACCAGGTGTCCTGCAAGAGGAGGATAAACAACCTGCCATCCAAACATATGCGCTCATTCATGGCTTATAACTGATTTTTAAAGTATTAATAAAATATTAATTAACATTTATTACAGCTTATGAAGCATTTATAAAGGATGTCTTATTAGAAAGTGGCGCCTCATACAATTTGCAGCATTTCATACAGAATCGGTGCTCATGACGGCCCCTCTGCGTGGTTTCCTGCTGTGGTTGCACTTGTCTTGGGGGCTGCAGACCAATTGAAGGCCTTAATATGCAGCATGGGACACACCTGGGCCCAGTGTGTCCCATGCATATGAGCAGAGCAGCAACAGTCAGTTGTGTGGGCAGATCTCCTCACCACACACACACACACACACACACACACACACACACACCCCTCTGCAGTGTGGGGTTTCTTTGGGTTTTTCCTTTGTTTTCCCAGCACAACATCCATGCAGCACATCCCCCCACTCCCTCCACGACTGACTTCTGAGATTCCTCCCATCTACTTTGTGTTTATTTTGATCATTTTGTTGTAAATAAATTAGTTATTAATTTCATATACCCGTGTGTCTCCCATCTTTTTGTGCAGTCTAAGAGCCAGGCTGTAACAGCTCCTCAGTGCAGTTGCAGCCACACTTGGTTATTTTGACTGATATGACACGAGCACTTTTATATAAACGTCTGGCCTAGTGAAGCGTAAGAAATGAAAGAGGTCAGTCAGGTTGTATTTGGACAATGGGAACATAGACAGAGAGAGAAAGAATGGGAGAGACATGGAATGAAATGGTCCTGCAGCGTTTGCAGAGAAGGCCGGTGGAGACATTTAAGACCCCAACTCTATTACAGTGAATGCCAAAATCCCCTCAAATAATGATGACAAATATTTGAGCCTTGACACAGATCCATGAAGATGATTGCACATGCCGTCTGCACAGTGGTCTGTTTATGAAGTGATTTCATGATTATGAGATGAACAATAATATGACAGTTTTTCACCGTAGTCAGTGTTCACACCTCCACTCATTCATTATGCCTCCTGGCTGAAGCTGGCGTGGAGGCATTCAGGTTTTTCACGCTGTCCGTCCATCCCATTCTCGTGGACACAATATCTCAGTACCGCCTTGATGGAACTTCTTCAAATTTGGCATAAACATCCAAGAGGACTCAAGGGTGAACTAATTAGATTTTGGTGGTCAAAGGTCGAGGTCACAGTGACCTCACAAAATGCGGTTTAGGCCTTGTGAATGCAATATCTATGTAATGCCTTGAGGATATTTCCTTAGATCTGGTGCAGACGTTCACCTGGACTCAAGGACAAACTGATTAGATTTTGGTGGCTAAAGGTCAAAGGTCAAGGTCACGGTGACCTCATAAAACACGGTTTTGGCCTTGTGAGCGCGATATCTTGAGACACTTTTTAACCATAACTCAAGACTTCACACAGCAATTATAACAATATTTTACACAAATGGTTAATATTTTATATAATTCTGGATAAACAGGGATGTAATCTGAAGCCAGCCTGAGGAGTAGAGGCAGACAAGCACGAGGTGGTAATTCTAGTTGTCATGAAGAAATATCTCATTATGTAAAAGGCTCATGCAAATAACAAAGAAGCAAGTCTTGATGAGATCACGTTATTCCTGACACGGCTCTTCAACAGACTCTTTCAACTTTGGACAGCTGTAGACAGAGGCCTCTGTGCTCTGCTTAATGCATTATTCTCTCTACATGCAAGATGATGGTTTGAGATGATATGACGATGATAATGATTTCATTGCACATTCGTGAGACAATACAGAAATAAGACTCGTTCAGCTGTCATAGGCTGCCTTAATGAGTCAGATGATGTGTTGTTTGGTAACTTGTATTGGTTAAGCCGTCTCAAATTAGACAGACGAGCAATATGAACGCGCAAATTGCCTTGTTGATTAAACACTAACACTGAGATCATACAGAGAAGCTTTCAATAGAAGCTGCAAAGACTTTTGACTAATGACTCATCCTATGTTTGCCAGGTGGAAAATACTTCTCAACAAGAAGAGCAAACAGATGTTGGATGGCACGAAGAAGTGGCACTGCAGTCTAATTGAAATGAGCTTTTACTTTGTTTAAATGCTCTTTTACGCTGCGTCGCTAGCAGCTGTGAAAACGTTATATTAAACTGGCGAAAAAGAAACAACTGCTAATGGAAACAAATTTGTACTGCTGAGTCACTGTGCGCATATTGATTTGCATGCATGCCTCGGCCTCTTTTATTCCTCTGTGGGTTTTCATTAGAGCCGGTTGCAAGACAGCAGAGGCCCCCTCCTGCATCAACAGCTCGGTTGCCTCTGGTTTTTCGTGGCCTGAGGCGCCGCTTTGGCCACACAGGCTCATCCAGGCCAGGATTGTCCCCAGTGTAAGGAGTGAAAGGAGGGGGTGGGTCAGGACAGTGCGTGAGCAGGATATCTAGAAAGGCATAGTGTTTTCCCTCCAGCCACAATAGGTTGGCCCAGTGGGGAGATCTGATAGCCTGTCCAACATTAGTGACCTCATCTCTACCTCAAAGTAATGAAACGGCTGGATGTTGGATCAGCTCGGGGGGGGTGGGGGGGGTGGGGGGTCTATATGAGTGAGATGAAAAAGGAAGGAGTGGGAACCATCTGTGTTTTCCCTCCTCTACCTGTGAAGGTATACAGCGGCCGTGTTTACCTGCTGTTCATCTTCCACTGCGGAAAAGTCTCTGTCTGTGGGGAAACTCAGCTGAAAGTATCATAAAGAGAGAAAACAGTGTACTTTGGGGGGTCAGTAATTGTTGCAGCATCATAATGGAACCTGACGCAAACATGTCTCTGGTGGTGGTGTGGGGTCCATTTGTTATGGAGAAGAGGAGTCCTCTGTGAATAATTCAGCTTCCGTTAAAAACCTCCTGAATGTCTGGAAGTCATCAGAGGTAGTGAGTTGGGTTTGTAGCCCCAGGGCCCATGGTACTTCAATGCGGACTTGGCTCCAGGGTACTTGCCCTATCTGCCTGGTTATCCAGCCTTGGGTTCTATTGGTTGACCTGAACAATAAAAGAACAAGGGACTCACTTATCTCTACTGTAATAAGTATCCCTCATTTGCACATGAAGTAGTGAAGCATCTTCTGTCTGTACAAGCACTTTGTGTTTTATGCTAATGAGTAACATTTATGCATTCTGTCAAGCTATTGACTCCTTGTCTGTTTTTATTAACTAGAGTGGATATTGTAGCAATTTGTTATGCACATAATTATACTTTTATGTCAGTTTTATTGTTCCACTAAAGTTTTATAGTTTAATTATGACTTTACTGCAAATCTCATTTGCAACACAACCTTCCTTACCAGACAGTAAAGCTTGGATTGATCTTCAATGCATATCCAAGCATGCGAGCAGCATTTTTTTTATTCTGTCTAAATTCCACCAAATATAGATACCTTAGTATCTATATTTTTTCTTAATTGCATACCTTAGGAAATGTATCATCCAAAATAATTGTTTAGAACACAGAGGAAACCATCCAAGTTTAATTGTGTATTTTAAACAACAGAATCAGCCTCTAAAAATGTGATTCTGGCAAAGGATGGTCCACTGCTGCCTCAATAATGTATTATTAGCCAGCGTTAAGCATGTTAATGGCTTTGAATAATTCAGAATTGGCAGAATATATGAAGCATGGGGAATAACAAATACAAGGTCTGCCAGCACCTACCTTCTCCAACAAAAAGCATTCATCTAAACTCACACCCTTGAGACCTCCAGATACACACACACACACACACACACACACACACACACACACACACACACAAATGCATGAAGCATTAAAGAACCGTTCACTCCTCCACTTCTTATGTGCTCATGTCCAGTGACTGACAGCACTGAACAAGGTCAGGTCAGCCAAGGCGGGCGAATTGATCTCTGCGGGAGAGTCTCTATTCAGGAAAATGTAAATGCAGGTCACATGTATTGATGATGATCAGATGTAATTTGTACAGATATGACCCCTGCAGAATAAACAGCGATTGATAGGAAGGATAAAAGAGGATCTGCTTCTTTATATTCTTTTAATTAAGGTGACAGGATGGCCGCAGGGCAGCTGGTTCTATGTTAATACAATCAAGTATTGATCTAAACCTCATATATGACTTTTAAAAAATGACCCTTTCTACATCATTCACTCATCAGATATCACCAAACAATAAGTGAATATATACATCAGTAGATGATAAAATGTGTAAACGAAAACAAAGGTTTGTTTGTTTTTCCATCAAGCAGAAGATAAAAAAATTTTAATAGATACCTCATTTTATTTTTGTAACTCCTTAATTTTCCGATTCTTTAGTCTTGGAAGACATGCAGTCCTTTACTGTATCTATAATCAACGAGCACTTTATTAGGAACATCATAATGCTAGTTGGAAATCTTCCTGCTCCGTGCCGACACGACTGCATCACATCATTTTGCAGAATTGTCAGCTCCACATTCACGCCGTGAACCTGTGGGAGGGCTGGACTGAACTGAAACCAGTTTGACTCTTTCTTTGTGGCATGGTGTGTTATCGTGCTGGAAGTGGCCATTAGGAAATGAATATAAACTGTGGCTATTGGATCCAGTGGCAGGTTGGGTCCATGGATTCGTGCTGTTGATGCCAAATTCCGACCCTACCATCTGCTGCTTCAACAGATATCAAGACTCACTAGGCCGGGCTTCCGTCTTTAACTGTCCAGTTTTAGGTGAGCCTGTCTCTGCCCAGTGTTTCCCTCCATATAACTCACACTCACCGGATATTTTTTTTTTCTTTTTCACTCCGTTCTGAGTAAAAACTATAGATTGATGTGCGTGAGAATAACAGCAGATCAGCAGAAATACTCAAACCAGCCCGTCGGACACCAACAGTCAAAGTCACTGAGATTATATTTTGATCCCTATATATTTGGTATGAATATTACCTGAGGCTTCTGATCTGCAGGGTATTATGCATTGCAATGCTGCCACAGGCTGATTAGACAACTGCATAAATAAGCAAGTGTACAGGTGTTCCTGATAAAGTGCTTAACATGCATCTCCTTTCCCTCACCACACTTATGTAGAGCATTTACTATAGCAGTGCAGGTGCAGGTTATTGTGTGTATCTGTGTGGTTAGTGAGCTTAAAGGAAAACACTAAAGCATTTTAGGTGGCAAGCAAAAGCTAACAACATTAGCCATGCGACTGAAAGTGAAGATAATGATGAAGATATGTCATAACTTGCTGTCTTAAACGCTTTAGCTGCTATTAGAGTAGTTTATACAGTGATGCTATAGTTACACACAGTACGACTCACATTATGTGCTCTGCCAATACTTTTGTCTGAAGTTAGTTTCAGCAGTGCCATGGATGTTTAATGAGAACTGGATACTAGAATCAAAAGTGACGCCCACTTAGGGAAAAATTGCTTGTCCAGCGCATCAGTCAAACAAGACAACTCACAACAGAGTAAATAGCTGGACCTCTCATGGTCAATGTGTGAAATTGAGGCCTTAGCTGAACTGTTGTGGAACAGCTGTAAGCAACATACATCGCCTTGTGTCAGCTGGTTTCAGCCTTTTATCTGTCCGCTTCTCTCCTCCTCTCTGTGCTCATATATACAGTGTTTTAATACAGCTGAATTCCCAATAAAGCCATTCTCATTCAAATGTTTTTTTCTGATTCTGTTGTCAGATCACAGAACAAATATGACACAGTGACTGAAACGTGGCCCATTAAGACCACATGTTAACCAGCAGTCACGTTTCCAAGCTGCCGCTAGAATCCTGATTTTATAACCACGACGTCGACTGACAGAAACTTCATAAGCATAAATTAAAAACAAAGACTGTGCTGTGATTTTGGTTAGATTTGCCGGTACAGTGATCACTCAGAGAGCCACAGAATTTCTCATTTAGTCTGGGTAAGAAAATACTGCTGTGCCTCTCTGTCGCTCACTGAACAGAGTGGATGCAGAGAGGGCATTACGGATTACACTCTTCCTTTTTTTTTTTTTTGTTATTTTTTGGACATTTTTGCCTTTATTGTGATAGTAGACTGGATGATGAACAGGAGAATCAGGGGGGAAGACATGCAGCAAAGGGCCAGGGTCAGACTCCAACCCATGGCGTCTGTGGTTAGGACTAAGCCTGCGTGATATGCAGGTAGTTATTCAGGGTCTTAAATTGTGTTTTCATTGTAACATATTGCACGTTTGGTAGGTGTACGATTTGCGTGTGATCATCTAAGAATAATTGCATAAATGACAACAGGTGCAAACATCTTTTCTGCCATGGAGAGTTTGGAGGGAAAGCAGGATGGCCGACAGCACAAAATGAAATTCGATCTGATGGTCTGAATTATTATTCTTTCTGTCATTCCAAAAACCTAAACACACCTTTAGTACATCAGGCCCTAATTCTAGTGCTTAGTTGCCCCCCCCAATAGAAAGTGTTTGCACCAATTCATTTTGAAACAACAACAGCCATGTGGAAACTATTATCTCTCAGTCAGTCAATGACAGACATTAGCCACTAGTTTCTGCTCAGCCTATAGACTTTACACTATGATGACTGAGAATGGTTTATAATAAAAAGCTTAAATATTCACAATACAGAAAGTAATAATTGGCTTTGTTTTGCGGTTCAGGCGTCTTGCCAAATATTTTTCTGATAACAGGACGTCTCATCTATAATGCTTTTCTATGGAGGAAACACTTTTCCTGCAGGGAATTTTTTTTTTTCTGCAGTATTTTTATAGGAACAAATTTTACATTGAGAATTTGGCAGCAAGGGGGAGTGGTGGCGCCAGCATGCTGCTCAGTGTCCGCATGGACGTGCCCGTCTTATTCTATATGTATAAGGAATATTGGAAAAGTAGCGAGGAAAAGTAATATTTGCATGAGGAACATACATAAATGACAGTGAATGAAAGTAAAAAGCTTTACATTTCATTTTAAAATATTTATCCAACAATGAATTGACGTATTTAGATGTATTTTCCCCTTTACCTGTCTGTCAAGAGCAAGTATATGCGCTCCACAGTCTCCAACCAGGGATGATAACAAAAGAGTGATTCCCAATGGAGCCGTGTTCGTAGATTTAAATTCTTAGCGTGTGGTTGTTTGACATGCTGGTGGGTTCAGTTTTACCCTGACTGACACGGTAACATGCAGGATTCCTCACACAGCTCATCCCACACAACACTGCTCATCCCTCTCAGACACTGCCAGCCTCGCCATGCAAAACAGAGGAGAGAACGGTTCAGCCGCTGACAGGCGGACACAACTGGAAAACGAAGACGAGGGGGGGGGTTGTGGTTGGTGGCTTTGAGACTGTGAAGAACTCTGAGGAATAGACTAAAACCTGTATTGAATTGCATCCTTGTGTCAAAAACATCTTTTCCCTAGTGCTCTTGCAGTTGAAATGAGAAATTGCCTTCATGCTTTATTGAGAATCAGTGACAGAATTCAGACGTTATGTGGAGCATTTTGCAGCTGATGTTCCATGTTCCGATTTGACGTCGTGGAATATCACCAGCAAGTTGACAATAACTGAAGGAACGATTCATTACCTTATCAAGTCGACTCTGAGAGATGGAGAAGATTTTTTCTCTTTTTCCACTCTGCTTCTTCACTTTTTTTGTTTTCCATAAAGATTATATTGTAGAGGAGATTTGCAGTTTATTTCAAGGACCTGGAGTTACGGGATGATAAAGTTTAGGACTAATTCTAACTGACAGTGCAGGTGCTCACCTTCAGCTTTATTCTGCAGAAAACATATTTCACACTTTGTTGAGTGCCAGTAAAAGTAGGACATGAGACACACAGCCAGCTGATGGCTCTATTTACAGCAGTTAAAGGCTCGGGGAGACTGTTTTTTTTTTTTTTAATTTACTTTGATTATGGAGTTTTATCTTTTTGAGCACAAGTCATAAATCTGTTAGAACGGATCAGTTTAACAGTCCAACATAGAAAATCATATTATCATTAAGATAACATATGGAAAAGTAGTTCCCACGTGAACCGAGTCATTTTCTGCACAATGACTCACAATCGTGACGGACTGTCTTGCAACAGTCCGTGTCTCATTTCAATTTAGCATAATACAAGAAATATGTGTTTCATCAAACTTATTACGACAACACAGCCCCACACGCAACCCCTGTTGTTGAGAGCCGCTCAGACATAATTTAGATTTATGAATTTGATGATAAATCAAATGTATATTTCATGCAAATGTCTGTAATCCTTAGATAAGTGATGAAAACATGCTTCTCTCATCAGTTTTGCCGCTGTCTCAGAATTATCCTTCAGCGTTTTTAATACAGAAGTCCTGACTAAGTTATTTTGTGGCAGGTAAATCAACAGAATGTGGATATGTAATTATTTATCTTAATACATTTTTTTTTTTTGTCACACCGCACATTTCAATGCCTGAGTCTAAATTAGGCTTTTGGACAACGTTATTTTTTATTTTTTTGACACAGCATAAATATAGGTTCTATATATTACATTTCTTGTCCTCTGTTTTAACACCTTCAGTCTTTGACCATTATTCATAAATCATTTTTAGTTGAATTGATCTATTTTATTGCTTGTGATGAACAGCACAGGCAAATATATTATCAGACCATGAGAGTCATAACTTGTTTGAGAGAATCAAAAAGAGTCCTGGTCGTTCCAAACTTCTTCCATTTAAGAATTGTGAAGGAACCTTCGATGCACCGTGGCCTTCCTCGACACAATCCTGTCTCTGAGCTCTGCAGGCAGCTCCTTCCTCCTCATGGTGTTTGCTTTGGTATAGTGAACAGCCTGTGCTTATAAAGTGCTTTTCTAGTCTTATCTTCCACTCAAAGCCCTTTAATATGGCAGCCGCATTCACACACACACATTCATTCAGCATTTCTTCCTAAACATGGAGCACTTTCCTAGACGCACATGATACATCAGGACAACGTGGAGCCAGGAAACCTCCTGATTAGTGGATGACCCGCTCTACCTCGTGTGAGACCTTATATAGACAGGTGTGTGCCTCATGTTCAATCAATTGAATTGACCACAGGTGCGCTCCAATCAAGGTGTAGAAACAGCTCAGACATGATCAAGAGCAGTGGGAGACACCTGAGATAAATTTCAAGTGTCACAGCAATGTGTCTGAAAACGTTTGTCAATGTGACATTTCAATTTTTCCTTTTTAATAAATCATCATTTCTAAAATTCTGTTTTCGCTTTGTCATTTTGGGGTATTGAAGGTAGACTGATTTTTTTTCATTTTGCCAAAAGGCTGCAACTAAACAAAATGTGACATTGAAGGAGTCTGAATATTTTCTGAATGCACTATAAGTGTATCCTCCATTTCAGTTAGTAAACAAACAGACCACTGGTTGTTATATGCAATTCAGTTTTAACCCCGTCTCTCAAATGAAAAGGTTTTCAAATGTCACAGTTGAGTACGATTGTCATGTGGGTCTGAAACCTAGTTTACTTCCACAATAAACAGATTAAAAATATTTTCTTTAATTTGTAGTCAGGGCTATTCTGTTAATTGACTCATTTATGGCAAAAGTATCACGGACACTGGTATTAAACGTTAATGTAAACACAGTAATCCGGATTTAAGAAGATTAGACCAAATTATAGCTTCCATATGGCCAACAGGCAGGACTTATCCTTTCTTTATTTCACAAGCCAAATAAAACTCATCATTCTGTTAGGATATTATTTTTACTGTTAAGGACATCTCCTGGTATTATACTAGGTATTGCACTAATTAATATTTTAGTATTATGCTTCAGACTCACGTCGACTAATCCCTGAACATAAAAAGTACAACAGAACAAGACTCACCTTGGATTTCTCTGGTTGTCAGATCCGGCTCTGTTCGTCTATATTTGGACATGTTATGATCATTTATAACTCCCCAGCCTAAAAATTATGTGTCACACACTTCATTACCATGAAGACTAATGGGTTCTGATACTATTGTGCCTCTTTTCAAAGGCGAAATCATTCGATTTTTTTTTTTTCTTCCTTTTGTAAAGTCGCTCTGTCATTCAGAATTCTTGACTTGAATCCAGCTGGAAATAGCTGCAGATGACGCTGCATGATATCCCCACGGCGGATGAGCACTTGCTTGCGTCTTGGATTGAAGCAGACCACAATAAGGCCAAAAGGCAGTATTAAGATAAGGGCCTGCCTGCAGGAGATAAATGAAGTATTCAGAGTGTCTTGCTTTGTTCTTTTTTTCCCTTGTTCCACCTGCCAGAATCAAGCAGAATCTGCTTCAAAACGTCCCCCAGTCAGCCGTTTGAAAAGGTAAGTGTTGCTGGACCTATCCAGCATGTCATGCAGCGTTTTTTTTTTTTTCCTTTTCAGAAGACATATCAAAACAATGTGGCATTTCAAAATGCTACACATTTGACTGGCGCTGTCTCCTGAACATATGCACTGTCTCAGCCTAACAAAGACACTGCTGTCTACTTATTTTTATCTGGGTATTTATAGGCATCATGGGCCGGTCTGGTGGTAAAGACAGTGCCATCAGATTAAAACTGAAAAGCTGTACTGCATTTATGGACGGTAAAGACGCTGAGAAAATACATAAAATAAACCACGATGGTTTTGTTTCGACGTGTTGTGATTCAGGCTTTTCCAAAAGTAATTTCTTCGTTTGTAAAAACTAAGTTTAGAAGAAAACCCTGCCGAGCCCCAAACAAGCAAATCAATTAAATGCTTATGGTGAGGCAGATCCCAGGACCACGGGAGTCTGGCTGCTCTGGAAATATGAGCTTTGATAAAAAAAATTAAATGCGACTAACATATTTTTTTACGTTAATATATGTACAAATCAATGTTTTGCCCAATATATCCTGGAGGGGGGTGATGTAACATTTTACACTCATATTTTTTAGATGAGTAGTACTTTTTGCAGCATGTATGGCAACAATAAAGTTGCTCGTGCATCCAGCAGCAGTGAGGGATTGTAGTATATGAGCTCTATAATCCACTGGTAAGAACAAAGACGTGCTCATATATCTGTAATTACCGCATGTGTGTGTTGTGTGATTCTCGTACTAATTGTGAGACTTGTGTGCCGCTGTAGCGCCAAACATTTCCCCATGACGATTACTTGGAAGGGAATACTGTCAGTGTGTCAGTTTTGCCCAAAGCAGTAGTTTGATAGTCCAACAACCCCGACTGCTTTGTGTGCAATCCAAAATCAGTTACACTCTGTTCTGCTCTGCTTTCCAATAATTAATTAGCAAAGAGCAGAGAATGAGCTGGTTACCCCAGTTATAAACTGTAAGGTATCATACTTCTAAGGAGGAAGTATCATTCTTGAGCTGGAAATAGTAGTTTGACAAACTCAAGGTTCACTTATTAGCATTTTCCAAAGCTTTCAACTGTATCATTCAGTTTTACCAGTGGAAGGAGCTCGCTTGATTATCATGGAGATTGCTTGTTGATCATAGATGTATATAAGATAGACGTAGCCTCCGTGGCGTCGCACATAGGTTTCACGTTGTCATCTTGGCAGGGCCTGACTCCGCCTCTAACTCCTGGCTAATTCAAAAATGGGCAAACAGGTGGGGCATGTGTGGAGCCAAGATTTGGTGCATGCGAGTTTAATAACTGTGGCAAGCATACACTCCTGTTAGCATTGTTAGCATTGTTAGCATGGGCTCCTGGGCGTCTGGGCATTTTGCTCAAAGGTCAACTCAAGCTAATTCAGGCTAATTCATTTGCTGGATAATTAGCCAGTTAACGAGCTAAGCTAACAAGCCAGATTTGGTGAGTGCAGACACCGATACCTGCTAAGTAGTGCTAACATACTAATAAAATAATACTAGAATTTCACTCACCTCAAAAACGCAGCACCCCAATTATGCAAAACTTTAATACAATTTAAACAGGTGAGTTATATAAAAATTCCCTATACAGTTGTCATGAAGGGGTAAATTAGCTATAGAGACCAAAACCAAAACTTTTTTGTACCAGGCTGTAAATTATTTTTGCTGTAAAGTTGGACATTTTAACATTAGAGTCTATTGGGATCGACTTACTTTTGGAGCCAGACTCTAGTGGCCATTCAAGGAGCTGTAGTTTTTTGGCATTTCAGTGTTGGCTTCATTTTTCAGCCCTGGAGGTTGCCACTTGTTATTGATATGTGATCTCAGTGAATGTCATATTTATATTCAAAGCACAAAGAAAAGAAAAAAAACAAAAAAAAACCCAGCATTTTTTACCTTCGTTTCAAGGAGTGGACAGCAGAATAACAGGTACTGGTGCCTTGTACACTGATTAAATCCAAACTCAATTTAGTCTCACTATAACTTTCAATTTCATTTCAGTGTTACCTCAGCTGCCTTCCGCAGATTGCTTACTGATGCAGTTAAACTTAAAGTAAAGCTTGCGCATGCATTCTCAGATGCATTTACAAGTAGCCTTTTTGAGATCAGATGGCAATCAGCATCTGCCCAAGATGCATAAAGTGACAAAATGGGGTGAAAGAGGGCAGGAGGAGAGGAGGAATGACATGCAATAAAGGTCCTCAGCTGGAATCAAACCAGGGACGTTGCAATAACAGTATATGGTACTCATATTAACCACTAGGTCACTGGGACACCCCATCCATAACACGTTACAGACCTCTTGTCTATGTTGGCTTAAAGTTAAGTATCTAAGTTAACTCTTGACCTTACGAATGTCTGACTCAAGGTTAGCTCACGTATTTCAACATAGAAACTCAATCTGCTGAGAAAGATCCTCTGATATGGTTGAAAGCCAAACAAAAGTAGACCTTGAACCAGTAATAGCTACTGAGCTCACGCATCCATCTCAGTGGCACCTGAGCAAACTCCATCTGCTGATGAAGATATGTCAAAAGTTGTGGAAAAAGACAATAAGTTGATATTTAGTTGTTACTTAGTGACATGTACCTATTTTGTTTTAGCAGAAAAAAAGCACTGTTCTGTTTGTTGCCTGGTGTGAAAATACAGAGACTGAACAATTATTATTATTTCAAAGAGAATAAACAAGCAAGCAGGTTAATAAAATTCACATTCAGCCATATGCTAGACGCAGTAAGGGTGTAATTAGTTTTCACTTTTTTGGAACAGACTATCACACATCCATACAAACAAATAAATAAATACACAATAAGACATTTTTTATTGATTTGAGCTCTGTTATGAACACCTCATTGGTTTGTCAAGACACAAAGATTACCTTGAACTTATGAACTCCTTGGGCAGAGTTGATATTTAATTTTATTTTAGCAAATTTCACTTTTTTTGGTGATGTCAAAGAAGGACTAAATGCTGACTGACAGCCAGGGATTTTCAGAGATTAAAAGGAGAGACAGAAATACAAGAGAAGTCATGCATCACTTAGAAATGCCAAAGGCAATTCTTTTCTGGTTTGATATGGAGAGCCGATGAAATCCTTTGCAGTGGACTGTGCTCTAAGTGAAGCCTTTATGGGAGAACAGGGGCATATAATGAAACCTGCCAACCGAACAGCTCACAAGAGCAATAAAATGTTTCATTTATTGTCATTGGCACCATTCATTAAACTCACACTGAAATCCTTAATGTTGTTAATTCATGATCCCCTTCATGGTGTTACCTTGGTGTCTAAAATAACATGTCAGAGTGGGTATTAGCATGTGCATAATGACATGTGTGCAAAGCAACACTTCCCTCCTGTGAGAGCCATGCGTGACCCACAGAGACGATCCTTTGTGACAGGGACCTCAGCTCTGTGCAGGCCTTGATGAAACATTTATGGGAGCATGGTGACCTTGAGATCGCCGCTCCATGTCTGCCTGCACAAACCGACTCCTTGTGGGATTGCATTAACATCACGCAGGTTCATGAACCGCTGTAAGTCTGATTCTGAATTCTTAAACATGGAGATAATGGACAGAGCCAAAAGGGGAAAAAATGACAATTTCTTTTTTCTACTGTAGTACTCTATCATGAGTTTATTATTATTATTATTATTATTATTATTATTATTATTATATTCAATGCATTATTTTGTACATTAACAGATAACAACCTAACAGACAGGTAGCACATCAATGTTCATTTTGACAACTAATTTTTTATATAATTTAAGTTGTTCGTTGAATTGAACAGTTGTGTCACACTTGTGTGTTGTTTGTAGTGTATATTTGTGTTTATCTAATGTTTACCCTATGTGCCTTTTAAATTGTCCCCTGTGTGTAAGTTCTTGTCACACTTTTTTTTGCTTTCACTTCAGTTTCTTGGCCTCGGTCCATCACAGTCCCTCATTATCCGTATCAAACCAAATAACAAATTCTAGTGTACAAATGTATTCTTTAGAGTTTTACTCCTCACTTTACTATGAAATGGTTAAGTACAGAATGTACATTTGTGACAAGCTGCCCCATCATGGGTGAGTTGTCACATTATATTTTTCAAATGAAGAAACACATCAAAACACCACCTCACGTGTGCTGATGCTTGTAGCCTCTGAACTCTTCCCCGTAACTCTTCCCTTTGTCCTTCCTTATTAATTTCTTTCCTTCCTTTCCTTTTCCTACAAAAAGACATATTTTTTTTTTCTAATTAAAGGTGCATTATGCTTCCTTACATCAGAATGCCACGGCCAATTTCAACCAATAATATCAGGTGAGGGAGCAGCAGTGTCGCAGTAAACTGTCTAAGCCAAATACCCAAATATGAAGGATTTGATCTGAACCCTTCTTGTAACTGTGCCTTGCCCATATGTTCCCGGCTCTGCTTCTGCAGGGCTATAAACTGGATAATAATACACTTGTTCTCTCCTCTATTCTGTGCAAAAGTGATATCATCGAACATCCTTACTGTTATTGCTTTTATCACATAATAGTGCAGTTTAGATTTTTAACTTTTCTGTTTGAAAAATATGAAAATGATTCTCCCCTCATATTACAGCAACATATGCCGCATGTCAAGAGCAAAATGACTTCAGGGCGGTGAGTGACACATGCAACTGTTAGATTTTTTAGATAGCACCCTCTGGTGTTGGAGTTATGATCAGTGTGACAACTTACCCATGTGACACACCATTTGCCCTACATTAGTTCAAGTCATATTAATTCATTAGTTAGTTTTAATCTAGTTTTTGTCAGTAAAATGTGAGTTTAGTTTTGTCCTGCGCATTCATTCATGTCCTCAAAGCATTCTGCAGCTCTCAGTACCTTTTATTATTTGTACAGTTACCATGGTAATGTGAGCTTATCTCTCAAAGGCACCGTTTACCTCGTTACCACTCACTTTCTGGGTTTAGCTTGACATGAGCCGCTAAAATGCCTGATTACATTTACACAGTAATATTCCCTTAGCGAACAACCACAGAGGGATTTCGTTGGTTGACAGCCAACATCACTCGGGCAACATGAAAGCTTGCTATGTGACAGCAATGTTACAACCCTTCATGTTGCATATTATCATTAGCTTAAATGTTGGCCCGCTGGCCTGCTTGTTTTTGTGGTTTATTTTAGCTGTTCTGTACTGTACTATAATTTCTCTCACAACAACTGCTAACGTTAGCTAATATCACACGCAGAGACTGCAAGGCAACATTCAAGTCGTTTGTTTATTCGTTTATTCCACCGTCTTTTACATGATTGTTCAGTTTTTATCCTTTGTTGAAAATTATAATCCGTTGTATATCTTGTTTTCACGGGTCACTTTTTAGTTTTTGTTTTATATTTGTTGTGGATAAAGGTTGTCAACAAATATTTTTCATCATAGTTTTCATTAACAAAATAACATGAAACAGGTTATTCAAGTTTTTTTTTTCTCACAATAAAACAAGGGTAAAAGAGTGAACGGAATGAAAAACGTAATATGCAGCAGTCGGCTATAGAACAAATTGGAGGCAAAGTATAAGGCCAACTTAATCAAACTGAATAATGAAACTGCTATAACCCTGCCGACAGCCCTCTCTCTTTACATGACTTGCAATCAGGGTGGAGCACCTTTAATAATATGCTCAAATATTTATCAGTGCTCCCGACTGTTTTATTTATGCTTCTTTTTAAAATAAAAAAAAAATAAAAAAATGGTATTACTGTATCTTATCCCCGTCAGTAAGTTGCCAACTGAACAACCACCCTTGGACCATAACAAATTAGCATACGCCACAGCAAATGCCAGGTTTATCCTGCTGTGTGAGGCAGCAAATATCAATTTAATTTCAAGGCCGCTTTCACTCCAGCAAAGTGGTGAAATGGTTTGAGTTCTTATTAAAAGTCTGAACTGATTAAATCAGTAATATCACACACTGCTATTAACCTTTTTTCATTTTCCTCTTCTCTGCTTTGTCCACATGTATTCACCAATTTTCATGCGGCAGTGGAAAATATATTCTTTTTAACAAAACCAGCAAAACCAGTGGAGTACAAGTTGAATGTGGCAAGACAATGTACTCATGCATAAATAGAAAAGATGAAATTCAGACTGATATGTTAACAGGTAAAAATGTTATGAAGTTGAAAGGAGACAACTTTCTTGATATCCTTTTTGATTGAAAATAATTCATGTCTTTTGAGTTTGTCGTTGGAGTTTAGCAGACCAACCCAGAAGTTAGCATCACCTGGTTCCGTCAACAACAAGCCAATGAGATCTTTACATTGGCATTTGGATTATTGCAGAAAATAAGATTCGTTATGAGCATGATCATTTTCACAAATGAACACCTCTTCTATGATTTTTGAAGCCTAAATACAAGCTCCAGAAGTAAAAAGCTACTGTTACTGAACTTAGCACAGAGCTGTTTCACTAATCTAAGGCAAACATTTATCAAGGAGATGTGAAGAATCCATCTTCACATATCCCAAAAAACATCAAACTCTTTTAAAGCTGTATTCGTTGATTTTTCAGCCACTTGGCGGCAGCATAACAAGCTGAAAACTCAGTGTCTACCATGTTATCCTATTACTTGTCATATTTGTTGTAAACAAACTCCAGCAGATACAAATTTACGCCAGCATTCATTTGGAGTCATGTTTCTGTCCACCCAACCAATGTAAGTCCATTATTGACTCCTTTTATGCCGTTCTGCTATTCACCAAATCCTGAGGGGAACATCCGGCTGCTTTGCTACTAAATGCTCCATTATATTCACCAGCTATTTAGTGATTCTGATGGACAGTTTGGAGTTTTTTTTCCTGAAGACAGCTGCCTGCTTTTGACAGAAAGGTGAGTGATGAGATCAGAGTTTCCAGGGCAGAAAAGCCAATGAATAATCCAGAGTACACTAAAAGGCAGGGTTCATCACTGCGAGCAACTGCTTTCAAATTGCATATAGGTGAAAAACACAGGTATAAAACATTGAATAGTGCACCTTTAAACGGACTTTTATCCAATTTTCAACCCTATTTCCTTATAATCATCATGGTACCTCAGTGTTTCCCACGGGTTGAGAATTGAATTGTGGTGGTGGGTGGCACCTCGTGTGACCGATGTGTATGCAGAGACTCATGCAGTCTAGAGGGGGGCAGTGTAACCCAGGTAATTGTCTGTAGATACAATTTACAGATGTAATCGGGAGTTGGTAGAATTTACCAGTGTTCCCTAAACGCCTCACATGCACACTATCGGGAGTTGGTCGAATTTACCAGTGTTAAAGTCATTAACCATAACTCAGGTCACCTTACACAAATGATTACAGCTAATACTAAAACACACTGTACAATCATAGGCGAACATGTAAAATACGGTACCAACTAATAAACTCAAAATGTGACATTGCTTTAATCAGCAAGGCTGCAATCTCGAACTGGTGATATTTTATCTACACACACACACACACACACACACACACACACACACACACACAGAGGATATTATGACAAGGTTTTAAAGCTGGGTAATAGTAAGTTCACTTTAAATAAGCTTAGCAGAAACCACAGCTGCAAGCATTCTATGTTCAACCTTGTCCATACAGCAGAATGCTCAAATCTGGAGAGTTTTGCAAGCTCAATAAACACAGTAGATAGAAACTCAAGTCTCTCCAGAAGTGACAGTCCTGCCTGACAAAAAAACTATGCAGCTTCACTTCTCAAGTGTTGTGATTACTGTCTGTGTGTCCTGCTTCTTGGTTCTTACTGGCATCGCGGAGAGCTGACTTTTTTGTATGTGTGTTCAGTTTGTGATAGTTTCGCTCAGTGTTGTTCATTTAGAGGACATCATGTACTAAAAAGGTCCTTTTTTTGTATCTGTTCTTAGCGTCCGTATCCAAAGTTCACATGATCCTACGCTAAACTATTGGGCTGGTGACATGAATGACCAATCGGCCTTATCTACGAGGAAAGTGAATTTACTCATGCTCCTGTAATCAGGATCCAGTTAGTTGGCTATTGACTGTGGAGGCCTGTTTAACCATTTCTCATCCACATCAAACACCTGTGTTAATATCTACATATGAAAATGTACAAAAGCCTATAGTTGGAATATATGTGAAACTTGTAGGTTGTTGTTTACAAGCACAAAACCATCTAACTGTACAAATTATGCTCCTGTTCCACTAATTTGCAATGATTAGATTTTCATTTTCAGCCAACGGATGAAGTGTGAGAAGTAAAGTTACAGTCCCAGAATATTATTTAATGTCATGGTTCTGATGTGGACAGTAATTGCTCAGAGCAAGAGTACAAAGTGTTTGAGTTGTGCTTTAAGTCCGCTGTGCTTTAAAGGCTTGCCTACACAGGAGGCATGTCGGCTGTGTTCGTCAGTTTGTCAGTGCGCTATACGCACCAGGGATGATGCTGTGAATTAATTTCCCTGTCGCTTAAACAGACATTTGAATTCACCTAGAAGTCACCTAGTCTAAAACTGCGTCTATCTTTGCAGACTTAGGGTGAACTATGTCAGATTATTTTTGCTGGGTGTGGCTGATGTTAGCAGTGCGAGCACCACTGGAGTCCAGTATAGGTGTAACGTAGCTCGAAAAACAAATTCATAACTGATAATGTTGCTATGTGAAAGGTCACTGACAGCAACACAGCGTAAAGACAGACAAGACGGAGCAGCACAGCGCCGCGGCAGCATCATGCAGGAGCGAGTTATTCAGACCATCGAGGGGAAAGTGAGAAAAATCCACAAATCGGTGGTATTGTAATTTATCCACATGCATGCTGCTCGGGGGAGTCGGCTGCATGCATGGGAATAAATTACAACACAACAGACAGAGGCAGTGGCTCGTCTCACGCTGTGCGCATGCAGGCAGGTGTTACTATGGTTACGGGAACACTCTATCCGTCTGTTTGCTCTGCAACTTTCTCATGATTCCAAACAACAGGTGTTTGGTTTAGTATGTCTTTGCAAAATCATGAATGTAATTGTAGATTACCTCAAAACTGAAATATAGTAACATAATTTTACCTTTATCTGTCATATATATTACACAGGGTTACCAACACGCTCCAATATCTCTCAAATCAGTCTCTCAAATCTCAGGGGCATATAAGAGCAGATGTAGTGATGTACAGATGTAATACATCCTCACTGTTATGCAATATCACTCCACCAACCTATAGACTAACTACACCCTGAATTATTTTTCTGTCAAATAGAGTGTTGTTGGCATATGATGATGATAGAGGCGATTTTTTTTTCCCCCAAAAAATTCATTTTGTGTATGAAAATGACTTCTGGCCAAATTAAGCCATTTATCGTCTGCTTGGATTTGGAAGTTAAGTTTAAGAGGTCTATTTTGTACAGGGACTCCCCCGCCTGTGATAGTGGCTGCTGTGACTATAGACTGCAGAACGCTGGCTAACTGTAGTCTCAGTGTGTGCCTCTCACACACACCTGTTGGTGACTTTAACATTAGCAAGCCTGATGAGAGCAAAACAAAAATATCATTGTGTATGAATGACATTCTATCTTTGCAGTGGCGATAAACACAACACATGGGCCTGATGAGAACTGTGCTGTATTTGGAGTTAAACAAGATACTTATTGACCAACAGTGACGTTAACTGCGCTAAACAGCAGGGCTATGGCTAAGTGCTGACACTCTTCCACAGACACTCAGACACCAGAGGACCTCTCAGAGCAGATTTACCAGCTCAGCCACACACAGGTACCCACACAGTAACTCTCTCAAAAGGGACATAAATGAGCTTCTAGTGACTGTCAAAGCTCCGCCAGACTCCCTGTGCACCCATCAGAGAAAAGGAAAGTCCCACAGTGGTGTCTCATGGCTGCTCGTCTCTGACTCTGCCTGTGCTACTCTGGTGGGGGGTGGTCCGTCTCCCCTGTGTTTCCCCTCACCCCTACATCACTCACTACGTAGCCGCGAGGCCATATCTCTGACAGTCCCCCCCCTCCCTCCCTCACTCCTCTGCTGGCAGAGGGGCTTCTGGCAGGATTTGAGGGTGTAGTTACCCTTACAGCATTAAGTAAGCCAGCAGGCGATGTGCACATCATTATGTAGTTCCCCATTTAAACAAAAATGTTGTCTTTTCGGCTGCTTTTGTAGCGGCTCACCGAGCGGATGTCCGTCCACCTATTTGATTTGGTGTAGGTTTGATGCCGGAGGCCCTCCCTGACACAACCTGGGTTTGGGGGAGGGCTTCTGGCCTAAGGAATGGTGGACAACCTGATCTCCCACCTGAGCCATGGCCACCTCACAGCTGTACAAAAATAAAAGGATTTTTTACCGTATAAAACTGATCAAATTACCGGGAATTAAACTTTCCGTCATTTCAATAAAAACCATGTAATTTACAAAATAAATGTCATCTTAGCAAGTTATTTACTATAGTTGACATAAGCTTACTACTACTTCTACTGCTGCTACTTCTAAAACAACAACTACTACTACTACTCCTGATAATAAGAATAATGGAAAGGGTTGAACATTTAGCGCATTACTTTTCTTCCAAAAAAAAGTATAACATTTGAATATGAATATCACTCTTCACCACTTTCTCTTTGTTCAGACGGACTGATTTCATCAAAAATGCATTGAATACATCAATCTGAAGTTAAGCTCACCCCCTTTAAGACTTTATTCAGCCTCGGATTTATTCTAATCTTCAAGACTTGGCTACATGTAAAACTTCAAACATACCTCAGAAATGAATCATTAGTTAACAGGCTATGTATAATATTCGTATAAAACCTGAGCTACTGCTGTTAGAAGCCTCACTCAGCTCTGGTATATACAGTGAGTTTGGCGTGACACAGTTACATTAAGCAAGGGCGATCATGCCATTAAGTCAGAGGCAGACGTGAGTAGGGGGATTTTACAGTATGTTTTTATAAATTACTTATTTAAGTTTGTTGGAATATTGGTTCAGAGTTGAGAACCTCATACTTAATGCATACCGCTACATGTACTGTTGGAGCTGTGGGACAACCCTGAGCAGGAGGATCCCGACTTCTCTGCTGGTATGAATGTTTCCAAAGTAGTTGTAATGTTGTAAGACGACACAATGTATATGTGTTTGTATTTTATGTCATAATCTTACGGTCGTTATACTTTACTTTGTCATGTGTGAGACTGGCAGAGCATCGCTAAACCAACATTTGAACTCCTCACTGTGACTTTGGTAATGCCATGTGTTTTTTGTTTTTTTTTCCCGCTTTTACGTTATTGTTAATTCAATTCTAATATTCAAATAAATTAGATTGCGACATATTTGTGAGGCTCAAAGGATGAGGCAAAGACAACCCAAGGACCCACCAACTCAGTAAACAATGTTATTCTCGCAGAATTTCATCTTTCTAGAACGAAATTCATCCATAATTCATTATGAATTTCTCTCTGATGCTGCGTAGTCAGCTTTTCAGACATATTCCATTGGAGTAATGAAACATTCAGACAGCTGGCAACACATAGCACAAAACCCACAGAAGGACACGAGAGACTTAACCTGTGTCTCTGTGTTGTTGTCTGAATAATACACATGTAGCCCATCAGTGCACATGTACGCAGTGTGCATCTGCATGTTTGTGTGCATACAGTACAGAGCAGTAATTACTTCATGCGACAGGTGATATTATTATTCAGAGAGTTTCTGTCAGTATCAGTATACAGTCCATGTTTATGTGCCGTAAAACACATGGGAAAGGTCATTTGTAGTTCCTCTAACTGTAACCCTGTTGGTATTCCTTCAAAAATAATTATAAATCAAATTACAATTGTAGTTATAGGCTGCAATACAGATTGTGTGTTGACATTTTGAGTTTGATCTCATTGTAAAACAAGATTATCAAAATAGCTAATAGACATATTGATAAGTTTGAAAATGTGTTGCATAGTTTGTGCCTAAAAGAGATTAAAAAAAAAGGACCCTTATGCATTAAAATGAACCACGAATTGACTAAATTGTCACTTCCCTGCCTCCAACACTTGCATTATTACATTTTACTGTTGTATCTTTCACTACTAATGCTTCATGTGATGTTTAATGGAAGTGGAATGGAGTATCCAATAAATTAGTATTAGTATTAGTATAGCAACCTTTCAAATTGAACCACATTCCCCAGGAGACGATATGTTTTAATGAACTAAATTAAGCTTTCCTGAACCCTGCTTGCTGCACATCTTGTCATCTTAAAGCTCATGTGTTGTACAATATGTTAAATCAATGCAGCAGAAAATTCATGTCAAACT
This sequence comes from Seriola lalandi dorsalis, assembly GCF_002814215.2. Lineage (NCBI taxonomy): Eukaryota > Metazoa > Chordata > Actinopteri > Carangiformes > Carangidae > Seriola > Seriola lalandi. Next base: position 847,723 of record NW_019524905.1, on the reverse strand, counting down.
AATTGCTGACGGTTCTAAAGAAAAAGCCTTGCCAGCAAATGGCATTTCCAAATGAAACATTATAAACAGTAGGAGCTTCTTGGCGCTCAGTCACAACAACAGGACTGTTCTCAATCTGGATATTTTCCCTTCGAAATTTGAATAGCCCTCCCTGAGACACCATTTTAACTTTGCATGTAGACAGTCGTTTGAAAATTAATTACGGCCATTAAAAGTGTCAATCTGCTCAGTGGCTGCATCACCAAGTGTTACATGAACACTCCAGCAAAAGCCGAAAGACTTAGCGTTCATAATGTGCAAGAAACTCAAAGAAACTCCTGTCATTTTGTGAATGTTTGGACAATGTCAGGACTCATACACAGACCGGAAAACCACATCTCACTTCCAGAAAAATGAGAAAACGTAATGTAGATGCTAATTTCCCTTTTAAGTGCCGAATTGTGGGGAGCGGAAATCGATAAACCCAGAAGCATGCCGGTCCAAACCAATTCAACTTGCTCCACCTTACTGTGGTTACAGCTAGAGTCACTCTCTTTCTCTGTGCTCCACAGGTGAAATTTCAAAGTAAAACTACTTCCCTGTCAAGTTATGATTAAGGTACTGCATGCAGCCGGCGGCAAATCGAAATATTGTAATCTCCGATTCTGCTCTACACACAACCTTGGCTAACTCAGTGTGTTTTATTCAACAATATTCTCTTTGTTTATTATGATTTAGAGATGTAGTAATATGAAAAGCAGATTTTTACTGTCTCACAGCTAAAGAGCAATGTTTATTTATAGATTTCTCATGAACTGAACGGATTTCCCGTATGCAATTATCTCAGCCCCCACGGGACTATTGTAAAAGACTAAATGATTTCTAAATTGTGTTCTGTGGACAAGGGAGCATTTATCACGTTAAAAAGATTCCTCCCGTCCACACTTCCCCACTATAATGGATATTTAGAGTTGAGGCGGCCTTTTACAATAATGTCTCCTTCACTTTCCATCTCCTCTGCCAGAAATTTATGATGCCCTATGAGATTGCTCATAAATGTGGTTGTTTTCATGAAAAGTCGGTTTGCCTTCATCACAGAGTGACTGTGAGCAGTTGTCCAGCTGCATTTCCATTAAGGACCTTGGTAAGTCTCTGACACTGTCTTTGTCAATGTCTCTTTCTCCACAATCCTGGATTTTATAAAGGATAGACTTCTCATTTCTCCGTCTTCATGAAGGTTATTCACTTTTTTTATGTGGCAGTTATTCGCAGAGTCGGTGATTCAGCAAAAATGGTGAAATAAAATGACAGTAACTTACATCACCTTCAAGCTGTGGACCAAATACTTCCCGCAGTGCCTTAATATTAAAGGTTAACTTTGATCATGTCATCTTGAGACTCCACCGGCAAAGCTACCGCCTGAATCCCACAACATCCCCTGTTTTATGAAGGTGTCAACAGTCATCCAAGTAATCATTTACTACTGAGTGTCTGGACACCTCCCTGCTATAAGACAAGGGGTTCAGATATGGACTCATTAGAAGATAAAGAGCTTACCTTTCCCGGGCTGACAGGATAGCCTTTGAAGGGACGTACCCATCCGTCATTGTTGAAAATATTTTAACAGCAGACTGCTGTTCAGTATCTGTAGAGGGCAGTGCTTCTACTGTCTGTATCATTAACATGTTTTTTCGCCATAGACATGGTCTCAGATATGTAAAAAAGTAATAATAGTAAACAGTACTCAAAGCTGTGCAGGGGAAATCTTCTAGTTACTTGGGCTCGGACATGTCTGACATTTGAGACTTGATTTGAACATATCTCGAATTAATCGAGACTTAGCTTGGACTCATTACGGATGACTTGAGACTTGACTTCAACGTGTCTTGAATTAGGTTCGACTTTACTTGGACTTACTTAAATTTATTTAGACTTCAACTAAACCAAATCTAACTCTAACTCTGAGTTTCCTCACAGTGTTTTTTCAGCAGCTGAATCACTGGCAGTTTTCACTGGCTTATGCAATGGGACAGCATGAGCTCAACCAGCGGTCCACAGCAGGACTGCGCATCTGCCAAGTTGTGTATTTGCAACTTTATGGACATTTCAAAGGATTCTGAAGCGGCGTCATTTTATAATGTATAAAGCAGTATTCTAAAGAAGTATTCTTGTCACGACTGGCAGTCAGATTTTTTTCTCCCTTCCCTTGTGTTTCCATGTGCCTTACATGTTCGCGCTTGTGTCTTCTCCTCCCCTGTTTGTCTATGTGTGTGTGTGTGTGTGAGTGTATGTTGTTGGTGTGTCTACCCTTCCTGGCTCCTGGAGTGCCTACACACCTGACGGCAATCTACTCATCACCAACTGTTTAAGTAACTCCCGCTCAGCCTTCAGCCTTCACTATTTACTTGAACTGTCTCTTGTGTTTTCCCCGCTAACCTGGTTTTCTCCTGTGCCTCAATGATCCCTCGTGCCAGACCGGCATTCCAGCTCACGCTGCCTCTTCACCTGCCAGACTACAATCTCAGACCTCTGTCCTCTGGTGGTTGTGATCTCACCTCCATCCCCAAACAGCCAGACTGCCTCTTACTCCACCCCCATCCTGCGCCACCTTTCAACACCCTTCGACACCCTTCAACTATTTTCCTTAATAAATACCTTGCCAACACCCCAACTGAGTCCCGTGTCTGCATCTGGGTCCAAACATTACCACAACTGTCACAATCCTACTTGGCTTTTTATTACGAGTCAATTTAAGTTGCTCAAACTGTCAGTCTTTGACTCGGTAACTCAATTACTCCGCTGAATTGGTGCCGGCGTTCCCTCTCAACTATAACTGACTGCAGAAACTCATCCCTATGCTGAAGAATATATACTCTCTGTACCATTCATAATTCATGCATACATCCATGCACAAATTTTAATGCGAAAAATACTGTACATGAAGCAGATTGCATTTACTGTTTATTCACATTTCGGTTTTCCTGACAGCTGGTTTTAAAGACAAGCAACTGATACCAATGGATCTACATTATATATCTACGTTCAGAAAAAAAGAATTATCCCCTGGTTCCTCTGAATAATCTGCAGATAAACTCACCCAAGCATAATTTTATGAGAACATGCATCACGCCTGAATTACTCTGGTATGAGACATGTTTAGTTTAGGCTGAGAAGTGATTCATATGTTAACAAAACCGTGGCCATAAACAGTATTTACTCTTATAATTAGCTTACTGCTTGGGTCTTTCACTGGTAATGATATAAAAACTGTGCTCAGGCTAAACATTTTCTATTCATATTAGTCTTTCAATATCAGAAATGCACTGACTGGATGAGCAAAACCCACTTCTTCAGTGACCTGTATGTGATTATGCTGCCCCAAAGACGTAATGCTTACAATGCTGATTTCAAAGTATGCGATAAAATGGAGGCCTAAAGGTCATCAAGCATCTCTGGTGGCTCATGTTTATCTCATGAAATACGCTCATGTTAGTGTAAAAGGAAAATCAACAGATTATTAATGTCACACGCTGATTTTATCTGTATTCAACATGCAGTTTTTGTAGGCATTAAGCTAAGACACTATTCTCTGGGAAGAAAATGTTCTGTTATTCGTGTTGATGGACAGCTATCACCACAACCAGCTTATCAAGACCATGACCTTGACCTTTTGAAAGAACAAATAATCCATTCCTCTTCTTACAAATTAGGAATTCATAATTTATGAAACACAACCTGCTCAATTAAATACACTTGTTACTGACATTACTGAGTCAGTTTGCCAATCTGTTCACTTTACATACTACGTTTTAGAATTAAATGTTATCCTGTTGTTGTATTCTTGCTTATAGGGACTGAATGGAGCTTTCTTGTAAACAAACAAAAGTTCTGTACATTTTCAATGTTATTCACCAAAATGCATTGTCTTTTTTTATTAACATGTCACGTCATGGATGTCTCTTTGACTTAAATGAGGCTCTGCAAAGAGGCGTTCTTCCTGATGACCTGATAAATCCGCCAGAATGTTTCCCATTCATCACCTAGACTAAATTTGTCCCACCACAGTTTCATAATGACACTCCGCCATGATAATAGCAATATGCCAAGGTGCAAGCACGCCTGGCTTTCAGAGGGAATGGGAGATGACACTCTGATCGGTTTATAAGTACAACCCTTTTGAACCATGCCGCCAATTTTAACCACTGTTATAAAAGCAAAAGTGGAAGTTGACTATAAATGCCCTTGCTCTATGCGCTTTAGACCATGCGCTTCGGACCGTTAAAACAGAGCCCTCACTTGCTTTGACAGATTTCAGCTGGACTTGCTTTAAACTTACAAACAGCACTGTAACACAACTACAACACTATCACAACTCTTAATTAAAATCCATATCAGGTGTCATTAAACAGCTCTGGTGACTCATGTTTTTTCTACCATAAAAAAAAATGCTCGGGCTCATTGGAAAATAGTGGCATTATGCATGTCATTAACTTCTTTTATCTCTTTGAAGTTAGTTTTAAGGCTCTTAACTCTGCATTCCCACACAGTCTCCTGTGGCTGTGATCACCCACATTTTAAAAAAGCTTTCAAGCAGCCTTCTTATTCTGAAGCAACATGCTAAATATTTATGTGGTCTATCACCTTATTCCCCATCCACTGAATATCTACATTGCAGCTGTCATCTTTCCTACATGTACGTGATATTGAAGTAAAGGACACATAACCAACCAACCAATATAACTGTGCATACAGGATTCACATTTAGAGCTACATAAAAAAAAAAAAAAACAAGGTTAAATATGACGCACAGAAATCAGATTGGACTCGTTTCCTCTGGTCTGTGAACATAGCCAAAGAGAGGAGCTGGCAGTCTGTCGTACAGCATGTGTTGCCTGGGTATTATATAAAGAGCCATTACATAAACTGTGACTTTGATTGACCTCTGTTGGTGACCAGTGGGTTGCAACACCATCAATAGATCTGTGGCCCAGTTTACAGTGACCTGTCTTTGACACACTCAATAAAGTCGCAATGGAGAGGCTTATTGCAGAAGAGGGCCAGATGGAGTACAGCCAAAACACAGCGCACTTACTCAGTGACTGCTGGACAAATGTGATTTTATTTAACCATTCAGAAAAGGGGACATGATCTCTAATACAGACTGACTAGAATTGTCCCAGACGTCTAATGCAGCTCCGTGTCCTCAGAGGCGTCTCCGTGGTGATCATAAGAGAGCCGCACTGCCAACACTCTCCTTCAAGCTTTGAGCTGCCAGCCAATTAGTGCGGCACTTCCCATGCACAGAACCTGTTGACAGGTTTACCCAAAAATAACTTCATCACGAAAGGAGGAGGCAGTTCCTTCAAGAGATAACTGCTGTGTGAGTCGGTGTGAGGAGATCACACACAGTGGCTTCAGAAAGTATTCACAGCCCCTCCACCTTTGTGCACAATTTATTGAGTTGTTGATGTAAATTTAAATGGATAGAGCTGACATTTCTCCCCTTTAATCTACACTCAATAATCCATAGTGACAAAGTGACCTTGTTTCTGGAATTCTTTGCAAATTTAAAAAAAAAAATTAAACAGAAATCTCTAATTTACAGTCAATGTTTTAATTGTTTAATCATTGACAGATCAGCAGCATATTTCATTTCCAAATTTTCAATTCAAATCCAAGCAGCAACCTCCAGGCCTGAAAAATGAAACCATCACAGAGGTACCAAAACCTGCAGTTCCTCAAGTGACCACTAGAGTCTGGCTCAAAAAGTGACTCAGTCCCCATTTTGGATTAGCCGGGAGTTAGGTGGAGTCAGCAACTGCCAAGATGGCGACGGTGGAGCAGCTAAAGCAAAGGCAACAGAACGCTGATTCAGGCAGTGTCAGCCTCATGTCGCGGCCGGCTCGTTAGATTGAAATGCCCCATGTCTGTTCGGGTTCTTTATCTGTTGATTATGATTATGATTATTATTATTGTTATGTTGATGTTGCAAAAATAATGGTTGATATGACTTAAATTCACTTTAGTTTGTTTTTCTTTTAGTCAGGAAAAACTGTGAAATAATATTAAAATGTTTTAAAAGAGTTGTTTAAAAAAAGGGTTGTTTAAAATACCTATGGATTATAGAATGCTTAAATGCTTTATGTTAAAATGCTAAAATATTGAGCTGAATCATAATTTGAGGAAACAAATGATGTAATCATCATGATGTAATCATTTGATATGTATTAATGTATACATTCTCTCTTTTTGTTTTTTTACTTTCACAGTTTTTCACCTAATGATAATTAATGAACAATTAATGAACAGAGAATGTATCTCAGACTGCTGAATCTTCCAAAATAAAAGGAAGAAACAAGGAAACCTCTGTTATCACTGAGTAAAATCCAGTTAAAAGCCGGTGAATGGCCCAATCTCTTTCGATTGGGGGAGCTGCACGGTCTTGAGGGTTACCTTGACACATGGGTTGGACCAACCCATCTACAAACTCATTTCATGTTGATCTCAACAACACCTATAAAGTTTTGTGACTTCATCTTTCATGGTAGTGATGCTATCGCTGTGACAAAATCTGTCCACAGAGAGACATGTCAACACCTGCCACAGCACTCACCACCTCTGTGTAGTTCCTGCTACAGTCAGAGTCTCCAGGTACACATTCTCCCATCATGACACACACACACACACACACACACACACACACACACACAGACTCACAGCCATGTTGTCATGGCTGGTTAATAATGTAAGTTGAGTATTAAACACCTAAAGAAGCTCAGTGTAACCTATACTGTCTGTAATCCACAGGTGACTTCGCTGTGACGTGTGCTACATAGGAACAGGCAGTGTTTAAAACACTGTGTTCAGAAAGACCTACAGCTTGTTTTACAGGGACTAACACTTCGACCTAAATCTGAAGGCGGAATAAATGTGTCACAAGTAAAAAAACAAGCTGTTAAAAATTGATCATGAGTCCTTTAAATAGCACACAACGTATTAATGAGCTGACACTGTTAAAACTCTACAGGGAGCTCATCACAGAGCTCGAGAATGAAGATGTTAGCGACGACGTGCAGTGGTTGTTGTTGTACTGAACATGTTGCCTTGTCTTGATTTATATTTTAGCAAGATGAAACTGAGTGTGATTATTATACATAAGTGTTTAGGCTACAATATGAAATACTTGATTAGTTATGTACACGACATACATTCCCAAAGAAAGCACAGTGGGACATGCTGCATATTTATATAGAACAAGGCTGGGTGTTGCCAAACCTCCACAGCCTTTGTATTCTCACCTGCATTAGTCATGACTGATGATGGAGAGGAGACTGAATTGGGCATTTGTACTTCCACATGATTTTACAAAGCACATAAAGCCCATGTTACACAGAAACCATATTCGTCTCGGCTTTCAGATATTGGATAAAGAGTTCAAGGAGAGAGGGGGTCTAGTGGGACCAGGGATCTCAGTGTAGGGGAGGAAGAATAGAGGAAATAAGAGACTTCTCATTTACATAGATGATTTGTCTGGTAATAGCTTCGGTGGGACTTGATAGTGACGGCAGTGGAAGGTCATTTTCTGATGTTCTGAAGATGTACTAAAGATTTAGTTTAAAGATTGTTCAGGGATCCCCGGCATGAAAAAGAAGAGGATGTCTGTGACTTGTTTTACTTAAACCCACACGTGTGCTCCAGAATGAAGAGGTCAATGATGTGTCAGCGCAAGAAAAACAACATAAAGCACGTCAACCAACACTGCGGCCAAGTCTGCAGACAAGTGTAAACCAGGGACTCCTTTGCTTTCTCTCCCCGCTTTGTTTCCCATTTTTTATACTCACTAATCAAAACAAATCAGGATGGCATTCTTCATGCTGACAGCATATAGCACTCAGGAGAGTTGAGTCATTTGATCTGGATGGCTGGCTGTCCCTCGCCTCTGCCTGTTGCTTGTAGCAAGAGGCTCACAAATCTCATTGTATTAACACTAGCTTGTGTGAGAGAGGGGATTTAGGACTCACAGCAGAATTCACTATTGACTCTGAGAGTGAGAATCGTACGCAGTGTTTGGGCTTTGCAGACCCCTCGGAGAGATGATGGTCAGTACGGCGGAGACAGTGTGTAGCCCTGTCACTGGCTGCGTCATATAGCGTTTAAGCATTTAAAGCTTGTATCATTAAAGTGAATGTCTGAAAGAGCAGAGCATGAAAAGCGGTGCAGGAAAAGACTTCTTAATGGTTTTTCTCAACGGTTTGCTTTGTTGAAAACTCACTCTTGACATGTGGCCTGTTGATGGTGGCTCTCTCAAAAGTTATAATTGTTATGTATATTTTAGAATTATATAAAAACAAACAAAAATATCTGACAACTTCATTATGATCTCTCAAAAACACTTTTTAAAAATATCAGCGTATGGTGAAGTGTAACCAAAAAGAATATAGCAAAGGAATAAAATGTTTCTCTTTAGTGCTGCCAAAATGGAATATGAATAAGTATAAAGCAAACTCCACTGGGCACCTTTAAAGAGGCTATTTGTAAGTTTTCTCTGCTGCTGAACGTGGCTTCTTGCCAGCAGAGGCTGGTGGTGATTGTCTCTTGGCAAGAGCTTCAGCCATCATTGCGTTTAGAAGACAAGAGGTTATATTACACTCTTCAAGGTGGTGTTACGTCTTCAAGGCGGATTGGAGGAAACAGTGTGTCGCTATTGGATGGGCTTGCTGGTTAGCATGCTAACTTCGGTAGCATTTTTGCTCAGGTAATTTGGTCAGAAACAAAAGAAGTTGACAAACTGAAATTTTGACTTGATGTCTTTCTTCTGTGGGCGCCATGGATCTACTGTTTGTTGAGATATTTAACTCAAAACCATGGAAGCCAGAGGATCACCAAAGTCAAAGATTCATAGTAATCAATGTATTATTATTTGTATTATTTGTAGTATACTGTATATGTTCCACTGCTTTTAATTGGGTGAGATAATTAAAGGTTTCAGGTGGCGAAGATTTTCATTTAAATAAATGTCTGTTAAGTCACTATCTGTCACTGAATGCGGTAACACATTGCTGATTGAGCCTGATTAAGCCTATAGCTGACTGATGAAAGTATTGTAATATTCATATAAAATACGAACAGGGTGTCTGTGGCGACATCCCCGGAAAAAAATACTTTATTAAATCACAGGAAATGTCTTTCAGCATATTCTGACAGTGGATCAGTTAGAAATATGGCAGGGAGTAATGGAAGAAGAAGGGGCATCCACAGTGAACTGTTAGATGAAGAGCTGCGGGGACAAGCTGCACACCTCCAACTTCTTAGCATGGTGAATACTGCAGTTTGCAGACTCATGAAATTAAATCTGATCCCGGTTGCTCAAAATGATGGAAAACAGCCATCGTCTTATTAAACCATCAATAGTTTGTTTTGCTGTCCCCAGAAATCTGTGACCTGCAGTATTAAACAGCATTTTCTGTTTGCACCAGCAACTACAGCTGCTTCCAAACCAACCAGGACTGAAATTTTGCAAGATTGCAACTTTGATCATTCATATGATGGTTGCAAATATCATTACGTTTTGGTAATTTTGTGTATATCAAATATTAAATAACAATAATAATGAAATGAGTCCATTGTCTTTGCCTGAGTTGTTGTATAGCCTGATGACAGTGGGAACAAAGGATCTCCTGAATCTCTCTGTTCTGCAGCGCAGTGAGATGAGACGTTTGCTTCTGCAGCTGCTTCTCTATTTTTTTATTTTTGAGGTGTGTGTACACTATAGCATTAACTGACACTACACTGACACAGCATAACTGAGCCATATTCAGCCCCTTTGAATGCATGTACTGTATTTCTATTTCTTATCATAGTCTAATTTGTTGTAGTTTAAATAAGAGAAGTGGCTGAAATAGCTGTGTTTAATTAGTTCATGGTCTGTGGATACTATGAGTAATTAAAATGACTGAGTGTAATTCAAACTTAAAGGTTATCTGAAGACATACATCCAAATTTCATTAATTAGTAGCCAACCATGTTCTGAGAGCATCAGCTGACCACGTTTATTAAACTTCTCCATGTTTTTTTCCCACTGCCTCATTCACAATTATTCACTGTGGTTTAATTGGCAGGCGTATCTGCTCATCTTCACCTCTTGGTCTCTCCAGCCGTTGAGCGTACATGGCTGCTAACGCTTTAGCTTCCTGTGGTCTGCTTTTTCAATTAACAGGGAGCAGCTCTGTGAACGTTCCACACAGCTGAGCACTTGGAAGATACCATTTCAATGAATTAATGATGACTGGATGCTAAAAATGTCAAATGAACTACATCAAAGCAAAAACACACGGATCCTGATCTCATGTCGAGATCTGAAAACGGTTACATAAGGCGATGACATTTAGATGATGTGCATCATTTCATCAGCACGAAAGGTGGAGGAGGAAAAAAAAAAACATCAAAGTCAACAGACCTTTAAAGCTAATTAATTTGTCCTTTCTGAACGGATTAATGCTGAGGTGGTTTCCTGCTCGGATTATTTTTAACAACTGTTTTTTGAAACAGCATATTTAGATTCAGCACTTGCGTCAGTGACACACCAGTATAAATCTAATTGTCTCCAAACAGTGACAATTAACTGTTAAAAATATACGTGACATATGCATAGAGGTTTACCAAAAAATATTTATAGCTGAAAGTAGATCATTAAAGAGTGAATACCCATGTATGTAATTTTTTTTTTTTTTTTTTTATCCACCAGTGAAATTCTGCAGTCGGAGAGAAAAAGATAAAAATATCACATACAGTGAAGTTTCCCTGTTGATCAGCATGGAGAGTAGAGGTCATTTGGATCCAATTAAAGTGAATGGTTCTGCAGCTGAGCTTTGTTCAAACTCTCAGAAGTCTGTTTTAAATTCTTGTGATGATCCCTGAAGATCCTGTTTCTGAAAGCTGAAAATATGTCAGTCTGAATCACAGGGCAGTGGATATGACATTAGAATACGAGAGCTGGATTTTGTACTTCTGATGTTAATGGTGAAGCTATAAAAACACGCACAACGTCAGGATGTGACAATTTACAATGACCTTGGAGCTGCTAAATACTCGTTTCAAAATCTGAGATTAAAGGGAAGTGTCACATAAAACGTCCATTAGCAATGAATCATCACTGTGATCTTGGGATAGGATCACATCCTGGGCAGAGTCATTGCTCTGCACGTTCGCTTTCTGGATTTCATGTGTAGTTTTTTTAGCAGTTGAACTGACTTGTGCATAATTATACTTTGCTATGTAGTAATTTTGTGGAAAATCATATGTTATCACGTTATCTTTCTGTCTTTTTCTTTTTTTTCTTTTGTGATTTAAATTTTGTGACCCGGACTAACGCTAAAGCTGAGCATCACATCTCTTTAAAGAGCACAGTAGTTTCATGCTGGTGCTTGCTGTAGCACATGGTGCAGGCTTCGTGTGGAGATCTTTATAGATGCATCACATTTATTGTCTTTGTTCTTTTTAATCAGAAATGTTAATAACAAAACTGGCATTTTGACATTTACTAAACAACAACAGTTGTGTTGGGGACACAAAAGAAATTCAAGCTTATGTTCAGTGTTGCAAGTATGGTAAAGGTCAAGACATAAACAGGAAGCTATTTAACTGTAAACTCCAAAAACTATGAGGAAAAAAACCCTTGCAAAGAAAGGAAAATAAGAACAAATGAGAAATAACTCAAATTCTTTAAGTACAGGAGTACAGGAGCCCAGCTTCTCAGTTTAACCCTCCTGTTCATAGGTATAACATTAAAGAAAACTAAATTACTAAGAAGAATGTTGCAAATGCTTCTGTTGCATTCGTGCAGAGACAAACAACAACAGTGAACAAGTCTTTGATAATGTGTCCTTTTTAACAACACTACAGGCTCTGTTAAGCTAAGGGCTAACGTCAGCATGCTAACATGCTCATGTTAACATCCTGATGTGAAACACAAAGCACAGCAGAGGCTGATGAGAATGTTATTAGTTTCTGTGAATTGGACAAATTGAAATATTGACTGATGACAGCACAGGACAAAATGTCAACAGAAAATATAGATGTGTTGTTTCAGTACATCTGCCTCCTTTAATGAGAAGCTTATGGTATAAAAACGATGTTGTTTGCCTCAGTTACTTTTTACAAAGTAAATGATTTGCGCTATGGTGCAGCAGGGTGCCTATATATATATATATATATATATATAAATATATATTCTTTCATTAAAACGAAAGGTTGTCACTTGCAGAGCCACAGTAAAGCTGGAATCTTCTAATTCTTTGTTTATGATTTTCAGTCGACCATCAGTGTCTTTTCTCTCCACATTACCTCTTCTAACGATAACAAAAAGACGCCCAAATCACATCCACCGACTTCAAATGCTGTTAAATACAAATCTGTGCACAGAAACACTGGAATGATAGTGAACTATCACAGATAATTACATCCTGCTTTTCTTCAGAAATGTCTTACCTCTGCAGGCTCCACATCACAACTAAAGATGATGAATAGATTGAACAAAAACATATGGGCCACGGCTCAGATCTCCCTCTTTGATTTGGCTTTCATGACTTGTTTTGAACTGTGCAGAAATGGAGCTTTTTGGAGTTTTCTGCTTTTCTTTCTGCACATTTTATAATGACATTTCTGATGTGATGTGAGACTACAGCAGCCAGACAGGTATCCTACACAGGTGTTCCACCGCACTGAAGTTTACTTTGGTTTCAGTCCTGATAAGCCTTTGTGTTCTCCCTGGTGTCCACTCTTTGGAGTAGGTGAACCGTCTCCTAACAGTAGCTCAATATCTAATTGACAGACATGAGAGTGGTATTGATCATCTCATCTGACTGTTGGCAAGAAAGCGAATAAGCATATTTCAAAGATGTTGAAGTATTATTTTAACGGGGGGAAAGTGATCCCTTTGCAGATAAAAGAATCCCTGAAGTCATTTCAAACTGTAACGGCTTAGCAGATGACCTCAGCCAGATTAGACGCGATGCCAAAGATACAGTTCCCTGCCAAAGGAATGTCTGAAAATGACCAAATGTTTTCTCTCAGCAGAGAAAAGCAAAGGGGTCTGTGTGGCTGAGAAGAGGGCTTGGCCAAACAATGAAGGTTAGGTAGGAGCCAACATAATAGGAAAGGCCGGTCTATTTAGTTATGCTGGGGATTTTCAGAGAACAGCTCTCCTGGGAGGAATGACTTTCCACTGTGTATGAAACGCACTGCCAAGCCTGGCGACAGACAATGCACTGCAGAGATGCGATATGTATAATAATGGAAGCAAATCAAGCCGGGGCAATTTTTTTGTTCTCCCTCTCTTTCGGCTATGAAAACACTACAGGGGAGCTGTTAACAGGAATCCTTCTCCACTCCAAGGTCAACAGTTTTGTTCCAAAGCATCAATAGGGATGTAGACGGAAAAAAAAAAACCCTATTCAGAAAACGGTTAAATGGTGTTAGGAAGCATATATGTCAGTAGTTTTTTTAACATCTAGTGGCGATACAAGTCAGCATGTGTAACTCTGCATCTGTTTGAAGAGCAGAGTTTCTTTTGTAGCTCCTCTGAGATGAAGGTGCCTCAGATCATTCTTTATTTCAGTGGTTCACTTCACTTAATGAAATTATCTCTATAGGTTTTCCTCGCCCTCTTTGAATGCCTCCCGTATTCAATTCACATATCTATTTGGGCATGTAATGACATAAAGTTATTACTGCTATCAAAGAACTCAAGCAATGTAATGAGAGCAAAAATTATCTCAATTTATGTTGTGATTCACTACATTGAATTAATCACGGCGACAAAAAAAAAAAAAAGAAGGACAGACGCACAGCACTGTATTTACATACAGATGAGTCACATTGTGGCTCTATCTAAGACGGGGTGCACAGGTTAAATGTGTTTCATTGATGTGTCTGTAATCTGATCATGTGGGGTCCTTAAGGTTGTCCACACATGATTTATATTATCTTCAAGATGAATGAAATGCCAGAAAGTAATTTTGAGCATAATAGGAAGCTGTGGGAGTTTAATCTGCCACCATGGCACCAGGCAACGGCCTTACAGCTCCGGATAGATGCTCTAACTTATAGAGAGAGTTAGAAGCTGGGGTCAGCATGAATGTGAAGGGAAGTCAAGTCTGCCATTTCATGTGTTAGAAAATCAATATCATAAAATTAATGTAGAGCTGAAGTCAAGCCTAATGAAGATTGCACAGCTTTAGTGTTAGCCTATGCCAGACGAGCTACTGTGATCTGAGGACGAATCTTTTCATTCATCAGTTTTTCCTGGACACTTCCAAAATGTTTCATATACGTTTGAGCTCAAGTTGAACCAGGAGGACTATCTCTATATCCACTTCCATTCACAATTCTCTCGTTCCTCCCTCTGTCACCCCACTCCTTGTAATCGGCTGATTCAGGTGTTTTCGGCAAACCAATCAGATCTCGCCACGATCTCGACCAGCCAATCGCGTCGTCCCCGTCATACTTTAAAAATCTTCATCTGTCATTTCAGCGCATTTTGCCGCGACCCTCCTCCACCCCATCCACCTCCAGTCTTCATGTCCATTGCATGGCCGAGCTCTTCCTATCTCCAGGACCACCACCATAGACCCTGGGTCTTATCCTATATTTTGCACAGCCTCACCCATTTTTCACATGATGATGATGATGATTCAAGATGGCGTCTAATTGCCACATCTCTCACTTTCCCTCTCTTGTTTTGCACATGGTAATAAAAGTTTATTCGTTAACACAAATGAGTCTCTCCTGTTTGAATTGTAGTTAAAGACAAGATGTGCTTTTGGTTGAATCACCTTGGGAACAGGATGGAAGAGTGAGAGCAACAAGAGGCCAGAAGCAGGGAAGATTTTTTTATGTCAAAATTGCGAATTAAAAAACAGCAAGCAAGGTGATTTTAATTATAATTTCCATGGTGTGTTAACAGTATCTTCTGTAGCAGTGTTTAAACAGGAGATATCAAAGGGAACAATGATAACTTGCGTATATCGAGCTTGTGACTCTCATGACATTCTGGCAAGATTTGTTAGAAGTCTATTTTTTCATTAAGGCCTAATTTGATTTTAATCAAGCTTATAAAGGATGTCGGCTTATTACACAACAACATTTAACAACACAGACCCTACACACTGAATGAAACCTGGAAAAGTGACAGGAAGCCAAAGAAGAAGAAAAACACAACCTCTTAAGGCAGACTTCTGCAAACAAACTGAAGATAAAGGAAGGACTAAATGCTGGAACGAACCAGGGATGAATCAGTGAATAGTTTGTGGGGGTGTTTGCAGGTCCTGATACTGGGCAGGTAAACCTCACAAGCTGTAGCTAATGAACCTGATTCTGTGAGTGACTTAACATGACCTCTGCATGTCAGTGTCATAATATCCTAATATGCCATAAATGATTTAACCCTGTTCTAAGAAGAAGCCACTTCTTGTCTTTTTCTACATAAACAACCCAGACTGAGAATGTCAAATGTACCATAACTGAGATGAAAGTGTCAGTTATTCTTTAGAGAAAAGGTTCATTTATTAAGAAGTTGACTTTTCTCTGAGCGGTTTTGAAGGGATAATAACAACAAGCAATTGAAATGATTTCATCTAATTATTTAGAAGTAACTGCATTTGATTCATGTAAAACAAAAGCAACTTAAATTGCAAAAGCAATATTGATCAGACAAATCTCAAATACATATTTGACCTTTGACCTTTTTATGGAAAATGTACAGATTCCCTCAACTGGAATAACACTGTAATCAGTGGTGTTGTCTCTTCACCTCTGTGTCAAAGTGCACCAGGTATTGTAGCTTTAAGAGTAATTCATTTTTAGTTAAGTCCAGACATTTAGTGCAAACATTGTAAAAGTAGTGAGAGTGTGTACGTACAGTATATATTTGATAGTCAAGTCAATTAATGAATTTTACATTTTACATTTAAAGTTCCTACGCACAGCTGGGGGCTCACCCACACAGGTTCCACTTTTCACTTATTTCACAAGTTACACCTCCCGTGCTGTGTGGTGGGTGGGTTGGGAGCGTGTCTATGTTCCCACAGCCCTAACCCTAACCCTAACCCTAACCCTAACCCTAATTTTCAAAAATGTCTGTGAAAAAAAGGTTCTAAGAAATGTGGGAACATAGGGCTGACCCCGGTGGGTTAACATTTCCATCACTCTGCTGCCAGTCTTGTAGCACCTGTTAAAACCTGACTACTCACACTTTTATCTTTGTTATTGGTACATGAATTTTGGTGGTCTCATGTAATTCCCAGCACATTTTTGCCCAACTTCAGTCCAAGAGGATTTATCAGCCAAGGCCCTTAATACCTGTAATGTAAAATCTGGTATACTGTATATACCTGTAACTCAAAATGATATAGACGTCATTTTTATTCTCTTTTTATTTTGAGCATTTTTATTTTAAACATTTTGTTTGTCTTACTATATGGATTCATGAAAAAAGGAGTTGCTCATCATGCTGTATCACTTCAGCCATATCATAATAAAGGAAAATAAATGACATAAAAATACACGCATTCAGTTTACAATACCATAGTAACCACAGTGTGAACCACAGTAATGAAAAGAAGTTAAAAAAAAGAAAAACATGGCAGGTCTTTTGCGGCTGTTTGAACTGTGATCAGACAGACAGTGAGTGAGAGTTAGTCAGAGAGGGAACTTGCATTTGTACATGTGAGATGGGAACATCGGCTGTGCACGTACAGTACGCTGGTGTGTGCGTACCTGGATATGCGTGCCGGCTTCAGACAGAACTGATGCAATGTTCGCGAAACCTTTTTCGAGACTTCTTCAAACAAACCAGTGTAGGTTTTTCTCACTTTTAATGCACCATTCAAGGGTGTTTGATTTGCTGCCCCCACCACCCCCACCCCCTCCACAGGCTATGACTGACTCAAACTCTGATGATACTCAATGAAACGTCTGCAGGACTATTGGTTTCCACTTCCTGACGACGAGGAGATTCTCAGTGTTATTTCTTTTGAGTTTTTGTCTTTCACTTGATTGCTGTGATTTTATTATCTAATGACGTAATTGTTTTTATGTTGTTCTGATTTAATATTTACCTAAAATCGTATTGCCTCATAATGTGCAGTATACTTTTACATCATTTTCAAGAGATTCTTTTGGAAAACATTTGGATATTTAAAATGTTTATTTATTTCATGAGATGAGATCAACATCAATCTCAACTCTTTGCATTTGCAAAGACATCAGGTAAATCGCTGGCAGCCCACTTGAACAGTATATCACAGTATCAATGAATAACCATAAAATGTACCTTCAAAAAGAAATGAACAAAGAACTCATTATTGCAGGGGAATACTTTACAAAAATAGATGGGAAATATATTTTAATTTACTACAAGTCTACCACCTCGCTACTCTAGTGATTGGTTGTTACATAAGCCCATTCACAGCTCATTCATAACTCCGTCTGGCCATTGATTGGTTGAATGAAAGTGCTCCTCCTCTGAGAAGCAGAGGAGATAAAGTCCAAAAAGTTGCTAGATATGTTGCCAGCTGCTTTTATGAAAAAAAAAGTCAAAATCTTGTCAAAAAATCCCAAGTTGCCAACACTGCCCAGCTGGAAACATTACTAAAAAAGCTTTACGTGTTGATGGGCACATAATTTGGGTTATTTACAATGTGACAGGGTAGAAGTTATTTAGTTATTTATTTTGGTTTTTATTGTTCTGTATGTTTCTGTTTTGAAAATGAGAAGGTTTTTTCACTTTCTATATATTCATATTTGAAAACATTAACATTCGGAATAAAAAAAAAAGTTTAGGTTTTGTACATTTCTGCTCAGATTGGGGTGGTGGGTTATGTGCAGTAATCAGGCTATATGTTGCTGTGCTTTCCATATATCGTATTTGTGTTAATGTCTGTTACATGACTAACATTGGTGATTGGCATGTGTAGTAATAGTTGTCTGATTTAAGCAAAAACAAAACAAGAAACAGAAAGATCGTCTCGTGGTTGTGCCAGAAATGTTTCTGCAGAACATTATGATGTCATAGTGAAGCTGATCTTTGACCCTTTGGATTTAAAATGTCATCATTTTATCATTGTATCCTATTGGACATTTGTGCCGCACTATCATAATTAGTGTAACCTTTAACCTTTGACCACCAAACTGTGAGTTCGTCAGGTTCTTTTCGTTTGCTTTGTACCTTTTGTCAGTTCTTCAGCCTTCTCCTAGTGTTTGGTCTCCTGTTCTCTTTGATCCCACTTCCAACTACCAGCTTAAGACTGTGCTACATTAAACTCAAATCACTGCCAAACATTACATGAGGACTGGGCTAACAGCATCAACTTTAAAAAGCTCAGATACAGCCGGGAGTCTGTATGTCTCATTCTGTGCCTCTATCAGCATTGAGACCGGTACATATCGCTACAATCTGTGCACTCATTTCATACTGTTTAGATGTTTGTCACCTCCACATTATATCCATGGTCGAGTGGCAAGAATTCAATTTCATGACAGATGTTTTTATCGCATGTTCCTCACTCTGTTCAGCGATCCAACAATAAGGTTATTACTTAAGGTATAAAAAAAAAGACTTGTAACCAGTTTCCCTCTTCGTCCTGCAGCAGATGCTTAGACAAGGTTTATTCTCCCCTTGCACTGACTCTTTACTTTATGGTGTACCTCATAGCTTTCAAGATACAGTGAATTTTACACCTTTTCATGATGTCATACTCTTTGATTTAACCGAAGATACTCTATAACTCTATGACACATTACAAGCAGTGTCGAAGGTGTGAAATAGTATATTTAAAAACAATGCACTACAAAGCAATACAAGACTAGATACAGTATGAAACTGAGCATAATTTTGCCGCTTGTTTTTATCTGCTAGTTTAATATCTGATCAATCCAATACAAGATGATATCAGTCTAATAATGTTCTCCTTTTGCTCTCCAAAAGTTAAATAATAATAACAGTAATGGTATTATTAAGCAAAGAAACAGATGTTTTACCTAAGTTTTAATTCAGGTTTTCACATAAAAGGCCCTCTAAACGTTTGGTTGTTAAGGCGATGACAAGATCAGAACCAACAGAGAGACAAGATCTGTGTTGCGAGATCTCGCAAAAGTTTGTTGCTGAGATGGAAACAGATCTCCTGATCTGTCAGTCTGAAAATGCCATTTTAAAGTCAGCATATTGTGAAAGAGTGAAAAACAGGTCCAATATTTATTTCAGCGACTATGGAGCTAAAGAATCGGTCATAATCTGTGATCACATTGACTTCACCCAGTGGAGTGAACAGACTCAGACCTGCCGCTGGTCTCCTAAAGGGGTGGGGAGGTGGAGAAACCCATGTGACAGAGTTACAGGAAATGATTCCAAGTACGCCGTCTCCTTTCTCAACTGTGTCTGATTTAACCTTTCATCCTGATTTCTCTTGTGTCTTTCTCAAACATACCAAGGATTAATGTAATTGTGAGTATAAACTCTGAATTTTGTGCATCTATGCTAAATTTGTTAACTTCTTCTACCTTCTTTGAAACCCAAGTCCAAAGCCTGTTACTCAGCAGCAATGCAGGGCGTGTCCTCTGCCTCCTCACAGCACCTGGGCCACTACCAGTATGCATTTTATATTTCCTGGCCTTCCACAGTTTTACATTTGTCATGTCGTGCCATGGCAGACACTTTTTGTTAGTTTCATTTTGGACTTTTTGCACTTCCTGTTTTATTTTGTAATTTGGTTCCTTGTGTCTCAGTGTTCTTGCTTCTTGTCGTGGTCTTGTTTCTGTGTATTGATTGTCTGCCCCGCCCTGATGTGTTTCACCTGTGTGCAATCACCTTGCCTCCTGTGTCTATATAGTCTTTGTGCTCCCCTTTGTCTGTGTCCGTTCGTCTGTTTAGTTCTGGGTTTGTTCACGTCCTGTTGCCTTCATGTCTGTTCATGTCACGTTCACGTCTCGATTTTTGATTAAATAAACCTGCCTACACCGTCTCCCAAGAGTTGACTGCATTTGGGTCCAACTTACCTCGCAAACCCCTGACAACATTATTGCTTTAATTCTTTACCATGAATGGAAAATTTCCATTTTATGTGAATGAGTTGAATTAATGACTGAATTCTTTCTATTTGCCATGATGCACTCATCTGTGACATTAAAATGCAATTGACATTGATCATAAAAACAGCACAGCAGACCTTTGCAAACATTCTGGTGCACTGCAAAAAAAAAACAAAAAAACAAAAACTTTTAAAGGGCCATGTTTTACTCTATTTTCCACAGGCATTAGCAGACTCACGTCCAGCATACCGCCGTAGCTATTAATTTACTAGGATGAAAATATCTGGAGGGAATACTCAATGAAGTTTGAGTGACTGAGTGAATTTACAGCACCTCTCTCTGGCAACAAAAGACCATCAATATAGAGTGAAGTATAAAGTGAGATTTGATGGGCTTAACAAGCTGCTCATTATCTCCCACATGAGCATTTATTTCACTGATTGTGAGTCTGGGAGAATTCAACATTTGGTCCTGTTTTTTAATAGGCAAATGTTTATGATGCACATATTTTCATTTAATTTGTTTACACTGTGAGCAAATTGTCTCATTAGAAAAGTGTCGGAGTAGAATTTTTTTTTTTTTAATGTACAGCCACTGGTATTAATCTACTGATCGGATGACTGTTACATTCAGAGATCAGGTGTTTGCGAATGATTATTTAAGTTTTGTGAAACTGCCTTTTACTTGACTTCGAACTAAATCTCTGCTCCCTCTCTATTTCCTCACCCCCGTGACCCACACAGCAACCTGACCCAAGGATTACCTTGTTCCAAATGTTCCAAATTTGATTTGTCCCCTATAGGCCTCATAAAACAGAATAAGAGCCAGAGAGAGAGACCAGTGGCAGGATGAAGCTTGTTATTCTGAACTCACACAGAGAACCAGAAGAGCTTTGAGGACCTCAATCGACCTCAGGAAGAGGGCTTTTAAAAATTTGAGAGAGTCTTGTTGAGCATATTGAACTTTTCTTTGTCTGGAATGCTTTCAGGCCCCCCACCCCCTGCCCCACAGGAACAGCAGTGAAATGTCAATGGTCACATGAAGCATGTCTTGGATAGTTTTAAGGGTTTTTTTGGCAATGTGTGCACACCATACTTTTTCGTCATAGCCCAGACAAGAACAAATGGCCTCCAATTCCTGCAGCTCATGGAGGATAACAAGCTCCCTGTGCAGGAATTTGTTCAGAATGAGGAATAAAAGCTGGAAATCTGTGCAGTAAAATATACATATACAGTCTGCTGCACAGCAATCAATGATTATGTTGTTTTTAAAATGAGGCACATTAGTATTCGTGAGTGCAGATTACCTAAAGGCAAAACACACAACCATGAAAAAGATTTTCTGTCTTTAAATGTTGCCTCTCAAGCATGTAAAATAAATGGGTGTGACTGAAATAATGAGCAAGCATTTTGGATGAGACCTCATGCAGAAGAGGGTGAAGCAGACACACAGAGATATGCCTTTTTATTTGATAAATTCTCTGCACCTTGATGTGAATATAATAATAAACACTGCACTGGATATTCAGGATGCTGTCTTGGTAATCGATATTTCTTATTCGGTGGATAAATGTGGCACAAGGTATCTTGTTATTGATTTTCTCTGTTCAAAATAGGCAATAGGACAAAAAGTAAAAGGTTATCAGACAAAAATACAACTGAATACACGGGGGAAAATTGATTTTAAATGAACGACATAGGTGTGTGATGTAGCTGTCATGGTTTGCCCTGAAAGGACTATTTCTGCTGACTCTTATGTTTGGACTTTTGGTTGATTTCCTGTTTTATTTTGAAATTACTTCCTTTGTGTGCCTTGTGGTTATTTTACTTCCTGTCTTTGTCCTGTTTCCCTCCATTGTGATTGCCTGCCCCGCCCTAATGTGTTTCACCTGTGTTCAATTACCCCTACAGGCAAAATCCACAGCATCTACAAACTCCATAGACTCGGCTCAGACTGCTTCTCTTACCTTAGACTACAGTTTAAACCTAAATCCACCTTTTGTCCTTTGGTTCAGGCATCCTGTAAAAGAAAAAAGTGCCATGGAAGCATTATCAAAAGATGTTGAAATTTCCATCAACAAAGCAGGGGCGGAGGGTGCTGTTGTGGTTTGGGCTGAGGATGTGTACGTCAAAGAATCTCATCATCAACTAACAGAGTTTTTCCAGCGTCTGACACATAATCCACCCGAGTCTCTCAAAATAGAACTAAGAGAGATGCTCATAGAGGCAAAAGAGAATGGATATGTTTCTGAAGTGAAATAGCTAATTCATAAAAATCCCCTTGAATGGCTTCTTCCTACATGTTTCTGAAAATACCTGAATGTGTTGAGAATCCTTCAGGTAGACCGGTGATATCAGGCAACAACAGCCTTACTAAACCCATATTGACTTGTTTAATAAACCATTCACTCCCTTCTTTTCTTCAGGACATTACTGATGTGCTCAACAAGATCAATCGGCTGGAAAACATAGATGCAGAGACTTTTCTGCCATTCCAGTAAAGGATGTTGAATCATTGTGCACAACCATGGAAAAACATGGACTTTGACTAGCTACTTTAAATACTAAATGAAAATGTATTAACACTGATACATGGGTGTGTTATTTTTTATTTTTTATTTTTTGCATCCCCATAAACAACTACCAAGGTAGCGGTTTCTCTTCTTGGGGTCCACTCAAGTAAAGAGTAAAGTAACATTACATTATAATGCAAAATAATAATGTAATTAAGATAAACTGACCTTTTTTTTATATACATTCAGGTTCATTGTTGAGTGAGATGAGACTTTTGCAGACTGTTTCCACATCAGCTTTGGTTTCTTTGCAGGTATCGCCCTGAACCTTGCTGTGAGTTTTTTTTAAAAATCATGAAATTCTTTTGAATGAATTCCAGACCAACCCTGAGGTCATGAACTTCTCTCAGCAGCTCCCCAACTCTTATTTTAGGGGGCAACAAAAATTTCAACACAGGATTGAAGTTTTTCTCCTGTCTTTATCGTGTGTGTGTGTGTGTGTGTGTGTGTGTGTATAGAACAGTATTATGCATGTCTACCAGGGTGGAAGACTTTGTGTTAAACCATGATAGTCATATTTTTTCAAGCACATTATCTGGCGGAGACGGTGCATTGATGACTGTATGTTTTGATCTGGGTCAGAGACAGAGCTTTCCATATCATTTTGAAGTGCATCAACCCTAACATCAAGCTGTTTCTAGACCTAGAAACAGCTTGATGTTAGGGTTGATGCATTCAGAGAGCATTCATTTTTCAGATGTTATGATAATCAAGGGACCTTGCATTCATTTAAATAGAGGAAACCAACAGACAGAAACTATATATACTACACAGCAGGAGCTTCCATCCCAAGTGGTCTAAAGAGAAAGTGTCTTACAGCCAGGAATCTTAAATTGAAGAAGAGGCGCAGATGTCTAGTTTGCTCTCAGATCATTTGAATTACAGTATGCTTAAAGGTGATTATGGAATTTTTGCCCATCCAAAAAAAAAAAAAAACTTAAATAAATATTGTGTCATGGTTTTCCCTGACAGGACTATTTATGTTGACTCTGTCTTGTGGTTATTTTACTCCCTGTCTTTGTCCTGTTTCCCTCCTTTGTGATTGTCTGCCCCGCCCTAATGTGTTTCACCTGTGTTCTATTACCTTTGCCTCCCCCTGTGTCCCTGTTGTCTCTCAGTTCATGTGTTGTGCTTCACTTTGTGTGATAAGTTTCCTTAGTGCCTCTTGCCCTCGTTCTCCCAGTTTGCCTTTGTTAAGTTTCCCGTTTGTCGTGCTACTGTGTTCCTAGTTGTTTTTTTTTCTCTGGTTTTCTATTCTCGCCTGTTTTTTGGATACCTCTTGTGTGACCATTTTTTCTTTTTTTTTTTTTTTTATTAAAACACCATTTCTTCCAACTCCCTTTGTTTGTCTGCATTTGGGTTCAGTTTTCCCTGGAACGTGACATGTTGTGGGCCAAAATGACGCCATCTCCTGAGGTTTTTTTACACCCTCTCTGGGCCACAACACCATGTCAAACTCTTGTCTTATAAATGCAACAAGACATCCGGCAAGCAACCATTATCACTACCACCACCACCTGATCCTGGCAAGAAACCAAGTTTGGTGGCAGGGAAAATATAAATATAAATATATATATAGAGAGAGGACCTTTTTTCTTTTTTTTTATAAAGAGAAAGCTTTATAATTCTATTTAAATTCCATTACAACTATTATTTAGTATTATAAATGCATTCAGTCCTATTTTCTTTTAGAAATTAGAAAGCCGGGACACGTGAGCACTCTTAAAACTTTTTGTCCAATTCTGATAATCTTCGTGGCCAGTGTCATTTTTCACTTTCTGATACCCAAGCTATAGTATGGACTTTCTCCATATTGCAAAGGATTGGACAGCTGTCGGGGAGGTGACGCAATACTGGCAGGTCTTAAAGCTTAGTCTATTGCTTTTTCCCCAATACACTTGTCAGAAAAGATATTCATACAATGGCACTTAACACACTGCAGTTGCTGGAAGCTTGGAGTTAATTTAATTCAGCCTGTGATTCCTTCAGTCAACTTCTGTGCGCAGTGTTATCACCCTGCTGCATTAGGTTACATGTGTAGCTTTCTACTGCAAATATTTGTCCTTTTGGATTATAATAAAGACAGGATTGAATTAAACAAGTCTCCTGTATGAATAAAATATGGCATTATCTCATATTACCCAACTGTCTTGTGTTGTCTGATGATAAAGGGAGTTAATTAAGACAGAATAACAAAGAAATAGTGTGCAGCATTATTTGCAATTAATGATGAGCCCTTTACTGACTCAACAATGCAGAAGAAACCTCTTTTTTTTTCTTGATCAAAGGTTGCATCCACAGTTTGCCCCTTGAAAATCTCTGAAGCTGTTTTAACAAATTCTTCAGGTTAGCCTGACATTTTTCTCAGCATAGGCTAAATTAAAACTGACAGTTCTCATGTTAAATGTATGAAATTCAAACAAAGAGAATTTGGCTCAAAGCACGGCCGTATCTTATTTTGCAATATTTTCTAATTATAATAAATCCTGAAAGTAGCAAAAGCAACGCTGAACTGATCCGGAGTATTGTCCGTGTATCCAAAGATGTTATTCCCCCTCTGCTCTCCAAAAACTATTAAACACAATTCAGTGAGCCACACGCTTGTACTGGGTTACAATTAACACACTTTTTTTTTTTTTTTAAAGTCAGGACCAATGTACTGTGTTGCTTTCTTTCTACTAACAGCAAATGTGTTCTGATCTGTAGTTCCATTACTGTTTACTTAACCATGTTTTCTTAATAACACTATGGCCAATTTTTAAAGGCCCTGGAGTTTTGATATCAACTCTTAAAAACTGCACTTAGCAATTGTTTTTATTTTACCAATGGTTCAAATAACTGTGCTGTAAATGAGGTCGGAGGTTTGGTCAGATTTGACCAGAGATTTGGCCTGTCAGTATGAGCAAGCAACCCTACCGCTGTTATCACATTTAAATTCAAATATTGCAAAATCCTCATTGGAGCACTGACTCACGTGGAATCAAATTTTCCAAAATAGCCTCACCTACTTATGGCCGCTTCGAAAAGTGAAGACAAAACTCAGATATCATGTGAAATAACCAAAACTGTCTGGTGGAAGGTTGTGTGCTCATGTTGTACCCCATGACTGATGACTGAGTAAGAAGCTGATTGGGAAAACAAGTGTTTGGGGCCTTTTAAATATTTATGTGTTCAGTAGATTTAAATGAGATTGGGTGAGTGCCTGATGGGGAAAAATGATTAAGAGACACAGGCTTTCGTGTTGATGGTCTTACTATTGCATTTGAGTATAACAAAAATATAGAGTAGCAGTTGCATTATCTGGCAACTTCGATGTCAAATATGATATAAATTCAAGAGTTTTATTACTGCTTTTTATTAGTTTGACATTACAGAGAACTTAAAATTGAAGTATAGACTGTAAGAATAGATTTACATATAGCACATATGCAATCAGCCATATGACAGGTATATAATAGCTTATCTTTTGGAATTGTTGGCACAGACTATGGAAATAGCGACAGACCGTAGCACCCATCTGTCTCCCATCAGGGATCACCTTTTTAGCTCAAGTGTCATCTGCAGTTTGCCAGTGCAGGTACTTTCTGCATACCTTTGAATGGCACTTGCTAACAGATCCTGCTGTTATCTGCACAGAGATAACACTGAGAGAAGTGACAATACCCTGGGTCTCGCCTGTCAACTTCAGAAACATCAAAGGTCCTGACACCCGTCTCTGGCTCTCTAAGCATGACAGATTGCAATCCTGTGAGAAAGGAGGAGGCTGAGATTTAACGAGGCCTGAAAAATCACAGGTACATTACGATTTACATATTAAAAAAAATAAATGAAAAAAAAAGGAGATTAAAACCAATTATCACCCTTAGGATTTCTATTTTGAGTGGATGTCACCTATAAGTTCCCTCTAAACGATCACATTTAGGGAGGTTAACATGGTTGAACTCTTCCATTTAAGGATTTGTGATGTTTTGATGGGAATATGATGTGATGTTTGTTAGGAGCGAGTGGGTGTTTGTGCGCTCTCAGTCTGCCAGCTCTTTAAAGGAAACTCACTGTGTGTGTCTTTCTTATTTGGTGGACAAAAGTCTCTGAGGAACAAAAGCACTTCAGCAGCTTGTCAGGTTCACCTGTGTTAGACAAACCACCCCTGCTGTGACAGACAGAGAGCTTTAAATTGAGGGCAATACCTCACTTTGCACATCCCCAGGAAGCAGGTATGCCATCTTTCATTGTGGAATGTAGCATGTGGATGGCTAGATGCTTGCACGCACACAGATAGTAAATGTGTTGAGGATGTGTTTGAATTATTCCGAGGTGCATGTGCCTGTGTTTTTTTGTTTACGCATTTGAATGCTAGACACGTACAGAGAATAATACAGGTGATTAGCAGCTTTTTATAAACACATCCTTATCCTGTTCTATCAAAGCAATCAACGCTGAAGGGAAAATAATGAATTTATTCAAAATATAATTTTTATTATTAAAATAATAAATATGTAATAATGGGCCTTGTAATAGAATATAAAATTCAAAACTTAAAAGGATGATTCCGTCATTTGTGATGCAGGTTATTATAGTACCATAATACAGGTTACCATAGTTACGTTTTGTTGTCAGGCAACATCTAGTGGCTGTAGTAAGTATGAAAGTAGCAAAGGGAAAAGTGTGGTGACGTAGGAGGAGGTTTGGGTGGGTGGATGGGTCGACAAAACAGGAATATGACACAGGAGAGCAGTGTTTCCATGTGAAAGTAGCAGTTAATGTTGTTTCATTTTCCCATGACCATTCAAATTTATTATTGTAACCATGACAACAAAGACTAGTCTAATTTTGAGGATGAAACCGGATGTTGCCTTTAGCACCACCATCAAGCCAAACCTCCACTTGAACACATAGTAACAAAATGTCCAAATGACCAAAATCACCATAAGATGAACAGTTTCCATTTTGGACACTTTTTACGAGCTGTCCTCCACTGCTATCATTGGGCTGAAATGTCAAATTTCCGAGATCTCATAATCCAAAATTCAGATTGTCATTAAATTTACTGAACACATCTATGCTCCTAAGGGGATAAACCCATGTGTTTTCAATGCAGCCACTGAGACGAAAATAACATTTTTCTAATGAAATCCCCAGGGAAAGCAAAATCACCAGTACCCATGTTAAAAGGATTTTTATACAGCCCCAAGTCATTAGTAGAGCTCTTATTCATATTCACTGACATGTTGGTTTTACCTAATCATGAGTTAATATCAGTAAATTAATTCCTTGAAATAGAGCAAATTTTTCTATGCTGCATATTGGGGTGTCCATGGTCGATTACTTGTGATTGCTTTTGACGTAGTGCACTGCCTTTATTTCAGTGCCTTCCAATCTATTCAGTCAAAAATATTCTTCCCACTTTTATGGCAGACGCATTTATATAGAAGCCAGTGAATGGTTTTGACAGGAGATGGTCATGCCCATCAAGATAAGCAGGGGCTGTCTCGCCTGCTATCATAACTGTCCTTTTTGGTTTTTACATCACCTGTCTTCAACAGCTCCTGCTGAAATTAAGGAGAATTAATATTGCAGAGAAAGTAATTACCTGCACACACCCACATTGTCTTTAATTACTCCATGGAATTTGGATGGAAATTAGTGAATATGAAATTACATAATGTGAAATGATTTTTATTTGAGCCTCATGAATCCATCAGGAGCAGACATAACACTGTAGATTAATAAACACTGCACAGTGTTCTATGTGGTTTGTGGATGAAATGTTTAAACTAAGCCTTTCAATGTGTCAGTGTATGATGGTACAGTAGTTGCTATGGCTGCTATGGGCTCCTAGATAGATTTACATTTTTGCTTTGAGATATGATTAATGCATGAACACTGACACTGGACACCTGAGTTAAAATGTAATGTCTATTTTACACTTAACATGGCAGCCACAAAAGCTTTGAGGAAATGGAAAGAAGTACAGTTATTCAGTGGTCATTTGCAAATCAGTCTAACCATAGCAGGAAAAGTAACCCTTGCCTAGTTTGACCCTCATTACCTAATTGGCTCCTCATTACCATAGTCACTGTCATGGTTAGTTAGTTTAGGATTTGTGTCTTTATGGCATCATCAACAGAAGCTTAGTGGTAAATTTAAGTATCGCTATGTCATATTGATAACATTATTACATTGTTATGTGTCCTGGCAACAACCAAGGCTGGAGGCTTTATGCTTTTGGGTTTATGTCCATCCCATTCTTGTAAATGCGGTATTTCAAGGGAAATTCTGCAAACTTGTCCACAAATGTCCACTTGGAGTCAAGGATTAACTGATTAGATTTTGGTGGGAAAAGGTTCAAGGTCACAGTGATCTTAGGCTTTTGTAAATGCAATATTTCAGAAACCCCTGGAGAGAATTTAATTACATCTGGCACAATATTTCAGGAAGGGGAGATTGTGACCATTTTTCCTGCAACTTGGCCGAGGCATGTAGTTCTACTTAAATCCTACATAAGTGCTTTCACCAAAGTCATTAGGATACATCATCTGGGAACCATGAGTGTATGTATACAATTGTCTGCAAAACCGTCTTGATATTTCATAGGAAAAGTGAAAAGTTAGACCAGACAGTGGCACTATAGGAAAAGTCAATCACCAGCACCATTAGGATCCATCATTTGGACACCGTGAACATCTGTACCAAACATCACAGCAATCCATGCAGTATTTCAGTCTGGACCAAAGTGGTGGATCGACCGGCCAACGTTGGTTATGCTCCCCCCTTTAATTGTTGAGATCTGGGAATGAGGTGACATTGCTACAACAAAGTCCAACTGGGCAGATTAAGTAGACTCAATCCTACCAAAGCTACCAAAGCTAACACATTCTGACACTTTACCTGCACATTCTCTCTGAAAAATAAAAGGTCATATTAGAAATGAACTGAAAATTATCATCATAAAGACAAATACCATCATGCCATACCAAACACCAGACTATAATAACTCACAGGTAGGTTCGATAAAACATGAAATGAAAATGTTGTAAAGAAGGCTAAAACACTATAAATTGTTGGGAGGCTTGCAGGGAAGTAAACTATAATTACCACTTGCAAAGATTCATCACAACCTATGACACCTGACTGGAGGACAAATGATTTGCTGTGAACACCTGAACTGCAGTGCTTTGCTGTATTAGTTGGTCACTGTGGTAAATGGCTCACAGCACACTGGCTCTCTCTCCTCATCCAAATTGCATTTTCTGTTTTTTTTTGTTTGGCTTTTGAAATGTCATGAACATCAGCCATGCTGGTTTGTGTTGCTAACCTTGAAATAGAACCAAGCTTGTACAAACACAGGAAAGCAGTTTGAGGCAAAACATTAAATCATGCCAAAGTTATCTGGGATCCAAGATGTGGACCCAAAGGTCTGTTATGGGGGTCATTTCAATATTGTGTGTCCTCAAAACTTTTAGCAGAGTCCAATTTGGACTTTTTATGTTTATCAGAAACCTGGTTGAAACAAACATCACCACAAGGGGTTTATGTGGTATCAGGGTATAATATTTTGATGAAAAGTAGAAATGAAAAAAAGTTTTATCATCAAATTGACCTTCAGTTTCCGTGCAAGTCAGATCGAGAGTATCTTATAGGAATGATTACCTTTTCCCCACAGATGTCTTTTGTTGTTGTGGGGATTTATTAACCGCCATCTTGTGATGGAAGTGTTTATGATAATTTTAAATGTTAAAGGAACAGAAAGACTTTGGTAAAAGAGGTGATCATTTTAGGGGATTTTAACCTATAGAGCCCATATTTTACACTTTTTTCTTTTCTTTTTTCTGGTCTTTTATTTGAATTGTTGATCCATAAGAAAATATATTTGTGGTTTTAACAACCAAAAACCATCTCAATGTAGTTTTGCATCAACTCTCTCAGGAGCTCTAGTAACAGCACGTCTGTGAGCCAATCAGAAGAGAGGAGGCTCTGAGCTTCTCTTTTAATTGGCTGACTGTTTACTGAGTGATCCAAGAATAACAGATTTCAGGTAAACACATAAAGCAACCAAATCCTGCAGGGATGGACGATGGGTCCAGGGGGGCAGGACTTGGGGCATGGCTGAGAGCTGTGACTGTATAGTTGTGACATCACAAAGTTACAGAAGCAACCTGCCCTGAGGACATAGTGCTGCTCAGAGGGTGT
Source organism: Seriola lalandi dorsalis (assembly GCF_002814215.2). Lineage (NCBI taxonomy): Eukaryota > Metazoa > Chordata > Actinopteri > Carangiformes > Carangidae > Seriola > Seriola lalandi. Next base: position 816,900 of record NW_019524905.1, on the reverse strand, counting down.
ATTATAACCTCTTGTCTTGTCAACACAACGATGGCCGAGGGCTTTTGTCAAGCAAAAAAATCACCACCACCAGCTCCCGGCAAGAAACTGTGTTTGGCAACAGAGAAAACTTACAAATAGCTCCTTCAACTGTTTTTTTGTTTTGACCAGTTGAAGACCTGGCAACATCATTTGGATCAAGAGATGCTGTAACTAAACCATCATATTTGTTGTAGTTGGTGTAGTTGGGTGAAATTTTATAGACAAAATATTTTGGACAATAGCCACTAGCTTGTTGCATGAGTGTAATTAATCCTGACACTGCCCTCATCTTAAACTCTGAACAGTCTCTGGATACTTGAACATTTCAATTGCACCTGAGACACACAATGTTCCCAACACTCCAGCTGCTGGAGTAAATTTTTCAAAACCTGTGTCTTCATGTCTCTTCAAATCAACATGTTCCTCCCTGTCTAACACCTCCATGCATTTCCCAAAGGGCATTTTGGGGATTTATGCTTGAAAATGAAAGCATACAACATTTGAAAGGTTTATGGTGTCAGTCTCTCAGTGAGTGAAACTCCTCTGATTCGGTACAGGCAAGACTGTAAAGACTTCTTTTTCTGTTTTTTTTTTTTTTTTTTGAAACAGTTCAAAGTGAGTGCCAGAGTCCCAAAAAAGTTTTCTCATTTTTGCAGTTTTGTAGCTGCGAATAATAGTGTCTACAGAAGAGATAACAAAATGTATACCAAGGTCAAAAGACTGCGGCTTTTAATATTTCGTAATCTTCATGTCATCCTCTACAGTATCTACTAAATTTACTGCAAAGAGCAGTCAGTCTTACAACCAGCACAAACGCTCATGTCATTCTCTCAGGCTTTTCTGCTGCAACTTTGGACATTTGCTAACACAAGAAAAATAGACTTTTATTTGTTGTGGAAAAGTCATGCAATTTTTTTCAACTGCGATAACAGCGTGAGCTTTGTAATGGAAATGAGGCCAAAAAAAACACAGCAAGGCAGTTATTCATCTTCAAAGTTTCTGTTCGTAAGTCAGTGTCCTTGTCCTTTTCTGGAAATAGAGGATTTAAATGCATGGAAAGCTTAGATCTGCAATTACTTTTGTATTCTCTTACCATACCTTTGGGGGCATCATGAGACGCTTCGCAGCAGTGTGAGACACAGTGAACACTGAAATATTTAGAAAATGATTACTTTGCTTTTCTTTAGATTCCACTTTCTGGTTTTCCCATGTGAAAGCAGGATGGGTTTACTAAGACAGGTTTGATCAACAATAAAAATCATTACATGGGTAGAGAGTATGCAAAAAATTCACTTATGCCAAAACTCAGATTTTATGTGTTGACAGTTGACTGCTGACAGATATTAAACTGAAGTCATTAACATCCCTTTATTCCCTGCATTAATTTAGGGATGTGGATGTGGTGGCAGTGATATTCCAGTTTCACATTTGTATGACTCCATCAATAAGTCTTTAATCTGGTACACTACTGGATGCAGTCTCTCACTGAGACCAACTCCAGCAGGTCCGATGGGCAGCTGTGGGTCAGGACGTAGACTGGGTTATCCGATGTTCACAGGGCTGGTGGGTCGATAGGATCCTCTTGTTGACGTGTTGAAGTGATCTTGAGCAAGTTGCTCCTAATGGGGAGATGAGGGCTTTATATGGCAGCTGTGCCACCATTGCTGTGTGAGTGTGTGTGTGTGTGAATGAGAGGGAAAGTGATTTGTCCGCTAAGCTAGAAAAGACCATTAAATCAATATATTATGTCCAAACACTTCCGGCTGTGTTACCCACACGCATAAGTCCTCAGCTGCAGATTTAAAGGACACAACATGTTGTCAGTGATCAGGTAGTGTAGTGTTAGGGAGACCAGTTTGGTTTCAAGAGATGACTTGAATTCAGCAGCAATTTCAGAAAAGATAAAACAATGAAGTTCAATATAACACTTGTATATCAGTGTTAAACTGATAGAGTCTATGAAATAGGAAAATTAGAAAAGCATTGGAAATGCAAGGCAGAGTGAAGGTGGTTTCTACTCATATCTTCCAGAATTAGTATCCTATAGAACCTCCCACTCACACCAACATAATCTTAGCTTTTAACCACATCGTTTGGTCTTCGCAGTGAATCATCCTGGCCATGTTGTCATCACATGGCCCAAGTGAGAAATCTCGGTCCATGTGATAGTATATTTATTTATGGGGTAGAGATCATAACCTCTGTTTCTCTTCAAGGACAGTCTTGAACCGGGAAACGGTCACAGCATTGATTGGGGTTAAAGTCATAAAGCAGGAAACCAATAGAAAGCCTGTTTGTGCTGAAGGAGTATTAATTCACCTGAGGAAGGAGACCACCTTACGCCTCTGATGCACCAAATCATATGACACGGCAGCCCCATGAACGACAAAACACGGCCTGCAGAAAGAGAAAGGAGACGTTTTAATTTAATGAGGCCTTCAAGCTGTTTAATGTGACACATCTGTCCCTAGCCTCAGATAAAACAGTAAAACATGTGGAGGTAACAAACATAGTGTCACTGCCAATTCATAATTAATCCGGACAAACACACCTGTTGCGGGGCTCCATAAAATATCAATAATGGAGCTGCCGCATCCAGCACTAAATCATGTTTACCAAGCTGAAATTGTTTATATCACCAGCTGTAATGGCTGCTGAATATAAATACCCCATTTCATCCTCACTTGGAATAAATTCTCTAGATCTTATTATGAATATCAAATGAACAGATACTCAGTCCTTCACATTTTTATCATGTCATTATGCTCTCACTCTTATCACAGGTGGCAAACACCCCTTTAAGTTTAGACCTGCAGCTCTCTAATGGCCACCCATGGGAGGGCTTGTGATCTCTCCAGAGAGAGATTACAAACTGTTAGTGCCACATCTTGACTCGTCAGAAAACAGCGAGAAGCTCTGCGATGAAGGGGTCAGCAAAAGGTCTTCTCAGTGATCTGCAATTGTCAACGGAGCCAATTTTGATATCTTTATTTTATATTTATTCAGCTTTATGGAAAAATTGATGGCAAAGCAAGAAATTGCTGTGAGCACAATAATGATGAACGCAATACCAAGTACCATCTTGTTCTGTGTATTTAATAGTTTCTAACCCTACGGCCCATTTACTGACCGACCCACTGTTCACCAAGAAGTAGTTACAGCACATAACTCACCTTAAAGAGTTTGTAGCTTTTGCATTTATCATACATGGATTGAATAAACAAGATACCTGCTTTTATGTGAGCTTCAGAGGGGTGTATTTCTGAACTTTGGAGACAGCCAGGCTAGCTCTTTCCCCTTTTCCAGTCTTTTATGCTAAGCTAGGCTACTTGCCTTCTGGTTGGAGCTCAGCACTATGCTAAATGGAGGAATGCTATGGATGTAGTTTTGGCAAGAAGACAAATGAGAGGAGCAAAATATCCAACAATTTCTGTAACACTAACACTGTGCTAACACCCTTGTTACATCCCTGCACACATCATCGGGGTTGATGTAGAAAATGATTGAGTGACGGTTTGGCCAAAGAGTTCCCTTGGCCCTGGTCTAACAAATGTTTTATGCTAACAAAAGGCTGTTAGACTCCTCATGAGGGTTTTACCCTTTCTAAATGAAAATGAATGAGAGGCAGTGTCTCTGCTCAGCTCGCCACATTTATTCTAGCTGTACCTGTAGCATGCATACATTCATTTTCAAAAACACAAGCAAAATAATTAGAAATGTGGTCAAGCAAACAAAACCGTACAGAGATAATGGAAGACAACTTCCTGTCTGCAGACAGATATGTCTGCGTAGTAACTGTCCGCGTGTGCTCACCTTCTTGTCAGGTGATGTATGCCATTAATGATGTCGATCAATCAATCAAACTTTATTTGCATTAAAATTTGAATTAATTATTTATTTTATTCCTCTTAAAACTACCCTGTATAGGTTTTATATACACCTAATCGTTTTAATTGTTTTATCTGTTTTTATTGTCTTTGAACCCTAAGTTATTCATTGTGAGAGCACAGTGAGAGAGAGGCAAGACGGTCAGGGAGAGAGAGAGGGGGAATGACATGCAACGAAGGGCCGCGAGACTCGAACCCATGGCCGCTGCGGTTAGGACTAAGACTGTGGCACACATCCTACCGCCCTGCCATTGAAACTTTGTCGATTTTATTGCTTCCTTTGTCAATCACTTTGTGACATGGATTTTGAAAATTATTATTATCTTATATTTTATAAGATTATATCTTATATTTGTGAGTTGAGGGAAGAAAGGGAAAGTAATGGGCCAAAAGAGTGATATAATTAAAAGATAAAATAACATTACATGTGTTATGCCTCACAGATAAGATAGATAGAAACCATAGAAATGAAACCATATTTACAATGAGGTTTACTGGTATTTAGCTGATTATAGTCAGGTTGAACTGAACTGTACATCATATCCACAGTGGATATACCTCCTGATCGGTTTCTGCTCTCTTGACATTTGCCTGAATATGACGAGCTTGTGATACAATGTAACACAAAGGCATGGAGACCCTCTCTCCATGCATCAGCACCCAAGAGGATAGTGGCTTCTAACTTTTTTTTTTCTTCCTCGTGTGGTCTGTCACCATCAATGTCTTGTCTCTTCCTGTGCGTGTAATACAATTCAAACTGCAGTTTGTCTGGAAAAAGCCAGCCACCATTACCACCACTAGACACTGTATGCAGTTTTGTTAACATCAAGGGCATGCATACACCCGCAGGCTGTGTCTTGAGCACTGCTGATTTTGCCTGAGGTTCATCAACAGGAAGGGGAAGGCGTTTGTCATGTTATGTGTGCAATTGAAATTCCTCAAATGTTGGAGGGATTTTCTCCGATGCTCCTCTCAGCTCAGTCCTGCAGGAGTCATCTCTCCTGAGACACTGGGCTGATTTCTCCACTTTGATTTAGGAATACATTACCAGTTTGCTGTGGATCATAACTTAAACACAGGGTCACTGATTTCCCAGTCATAGTCACTCCTCGTCACATAAGCCCTTTTTCCACTGGTCAAAACAGCTGTTAAGACCCACTAACGTCAGGCTTTTGTCAGCAACGTGAAAGGCTAAAATTAACATTCACACCTGGGTCAAATGAGTCTGCAGTAGACGCTGATGTAAAAACATGTGGGTGAACAAACTAATTTTGCACCCCTGCTGTGACGTCTTTCAGAGCTCAAACGCTGTTGACATACCTGTCACCTGTCCAGCACGGTGCTGTTACATCAGAAACACCATGGCTACACTGTGCTCGAGGATGGAAGAGTGAGCTGCAGCCCCGAAATAAGTTTTTAAAAACACACAATGACCAATTGAAGCGTCGCACACGGTGGCTGACGACGGTAACACAATGCTCAACGTTGTGGCTGCAGCTCTGTCTCTCTACAAAGGGTTTCCAGGTTGCTGAAATGTTGGATTCCTCTTATTTATTAATTCATTTCAGAATCATTTTTGACAGCAAGTGTCACTGTCTCCACATGCAGCTGCTAGCATGGTTAAAATATAGTATATATATTTTTTTCTGTATCATATTCAGATTCAGCCTACACATAGACAACTATAGTGGAAGGTGTCAGTTTCATGTTACGTTGCTTGTATGATGTCAATATGACTATCAACAGGTCTCTTCTCTGTCTGTTTCTGCAGAGAGAGACGTGCGTTCCATCCGGAAAAACAGGACGAATCTTTAGATCACGCCACGCAGGCGCGACACGTGAGACACAGCCAGTGTGTGTCCGCTCTAATCTGTAAATCATCATGTCCGCAGCCACCACGCTCACACCACGCACCCAGTGTGTTCCTAGTGACAGCTCACTCTCTCTCTTTTTGTCTGTGTGTGTGTGTGTGTCCTCTGTAACTGCATGTGGTGACATCACTCCTTGCAGTTTGTGTATGTCCTCAGTCTGAACAGGCAAGTGGATAAAGGTGTTAATCATCATTTTTTTAGCAGGTGTAGCCACGTTTAAAAAAAACCTTCTACCTGCTAATTTTGGTGTAAAAATACAGACACTTGGTCAGGACCCCTTTGCACTTTTTAACACAGTGGGTTAGTCCCTTTAGTGTCTTTTTTTCAGCATGCAGAGTGCGCTACAGTATCCTGCAAATAACGATTCCATACGACTGAACTGCAACACCAAATACGTTTAGTAAGAAACTGGATCATATTCAGAGGCAACATATTTTTGGAATGAATGAAGTGCTACATTTATGAACAACAGTGCAGGTAGTTGTGGCAGGCGTACACAGCAGAGAGTGGGGGTCATATCCAGACTGTTGTCTGTGGCTAAGACTGTGTTCTGGTTTAATGCAGAAAAAGTTCACTGTGACTTCAAAGTCATAATGTGGTCTTGCCCCATATACATCAGAGTGAATTTGAAGTCTATCAGACTACCATGCACATTGAAAAATGACATTAAAGGGGCACCCGGTGCGTTATAAAGTGATGCTAAGGGGCCCTGACCCAGTGTCCCTATGTGACGACTGGGGAGTAAGACTGCCCTCTGATTTCAGGTTGTCTGCAGCCTGCTGTGCTTGGTCAGTGTCATCGACAATGTACATAGTGTGACGGGTCACCGGCTTCTCAGCCTGTCAGAGGGAAAAGAGCGTGGGATAAATATGCTGGCCTCTCCCCAAGTCTCTCACCTGATGAAATGCTCCATCATACAGAGAGAATAGAGTAAATGGACTCCACCAGCTCTGGGACAGGATTTAATACAACAATTTGGGTCAGAGACTTGGACAGCACCAAAAAAAAACTAATGGTGAAGTAGAAATGTGCAGCAGGCAGTGAGGCACTAATAATATTAAAATATTATAAGTGATCCATTGAAAATGTCCCTAATAGCTAACTCATGTTCCGATGCTCTTACACTGCAGCTTTGGCTAATATTTCACCTTCCTTTCACTAATGAGATTATACTACAAAAGCAGGAAGTGGCCAACGGAGGTGAATGCCTTTGATCTGTTGCTTGGACAAAACCTTCAGCGGCTGAAGTGACAGCACTAATGAATTAGACTCCGCCACTTGAACACATGTACAAATCTGTGTGGCTATCTGGTTTATCTGAGTATATACCTCAGATTTGCTATATTTTTATTCGATCACTCAGATAGTCAGCCAGCCAATCAGTCACCCAATCAGGAGAGAGACTCAGAGCCTCTCCTCTGATTGGCTCACCAAACCTGTTGCTAGAGCTCCAGAGAGAAGCCTGAGAGAGGAGAACTACTAAGTACATCTGTTACAGCTTCATGGACAGTGTTAAGGGTGAAATAGCACAAGCAAACAATGTTGAAGCATGTTGCTCCATAGCAGTCCATGGTCATGCATTTTAATGTGCAATTAAAGATATAATCAGTTAAAGGCCCCCTGTTTTTCACCACTAGCAGTGCTATGGAACAGTGATGTTACAAGTGGGTCCCCATTGTGCATGTCTCATACACAAGCACTCAAGTGAAGTGATTCACATATAGTATATTCACATAATATCAGTCAAAAGTTTGGACACACCTTAATGGGAAAGTGTGTCCAGGTGTTTGACATAGCACCAGTTTCAAGCCATTCTGCTAAATGACAGCAGCAGTCTGCGCAGCAATGTCCCAGCAGAGGGGAGGTAGAAGAAGACAGGAGTCAAACATGGATGTAAACAATTTAAATGATAAAAATGGCTTTCAACTTCCAATGAACTGTGTTGATCACATCTATGTTTCTTGTGCATTGGTCTGGCGGAAGAATATGACATTTATTATTGGCTTGCTTGTTTTTCCCACTGATGACCACAACACCAGATACCTGAATCGCTGAAACAAAGATGTAGGTATTAATTCAGTCATTTTGCCTATACAACACAGGAACATGATGTTTCTACTGGAACAATGACAATATATAAAATAACAATAATATTACAAAGTGCCTATACCAACTCTACAATTGAATTTGAACTCTGTGGCTCTGGTCTACTTCCACTTCAGTTAGTAGAGCTGGCAAGCAGTTTGACTGCAGCAGCAGTTGATGAATGGTTCAAATTATCCAACACATCAGAATATTTTCTCTACTGTTTTTTTTTTTTGGACATAGTAATTATAACAAATGAAGTCCAGACAGAGTCAGATTCTTTGCTATTCTTCTGCATATGGAGAACAATTAATTCCTAGTGAAGGGTCCAATTCGAAGACAAACGACTCGACTTTACTTTCCTGTACACATAACGCTAATCTTTGCCAAAGAATTAATGTGATGCAAAGAGCTGCTGACTGCAGGATATTTATCTCCGCAGCACAATGTTGAACATAATTTGATTTTGCTCGCTACTTCATGCTATTGTTTCTAATAAAATGTGATCTTATCTGACAGTAAACAAACAGTGCCATGCTGGCAACATATCCATATCACAGTGATCTAAGCCATTTACTCTTTGTCAGTGTACATCATGAAAATCTGGTTATGTGCAAATAATGTTATCTGTCATGCTATTGCAGAAGTAAACTCCAGTGTAATTAATATTGATCTAAAAATCCACAGACATTATAGGATTATAACATCCAGTTTTATGAGAGGAAGGCAGCGTTGATGAACAACTCAACATGTATAGACCTAATAATATGCTTGTCTACAGTATGTTCCTGTTTACATGAGTAAACCAGCCATATTACTGACAAATGTTAAAGACAAATGGATTCTGGGAAATCGATCCTGAAGTTTTCACATATGAATCAGTGAGCTAACCATATTAGGCAATATTTGTACCTCATAAAGACACCATAAATACTTCTGGCACTGTAGAAAATGCCCACTGTACATACAGTAGAGTGAAAAAGGACATGTGACCATGCCTTAACCATGCTAGCAATGTGGCTCAGTAATTGCTCAGCCATACTTTAGCATATTGACATTCTTAATAAAGCATTTAGCTCAAATTATGAAAATCGAGCCCGATCTCACAATTCAGAGTCAAGCCTAAGCCTAACATTTCCTTTGTCCAACAAATTTTCCACCTATTTTCTTTTGTTTTTTGTGTGTGAAATGAGAATTACTACAGTGGCCCTGACAGCACAACACACTGCAACTTAAAGGGATGGTTTGACGTGGGGTTGTGTGAGGCACATGAATAGTCGGCACATTACCTGCATTAGATCCTGGGCAGCAGGATCCTAGTTAGATCTGACCGGGGGCAATCTAGCAGAGCATTCATTTCTTGACAGGTGTTTTATTGCTGTGCCGACGTGCTGCAGTAAGTGTTTTGTCTCATTTCCGGTTGCTGGAGTTTCTGTTATTTGTTTGATACATTTGGAAGAGAGGAAACGTCTTGGTTGAGCCTGGTGTAGAAATAATTTGTAGGGAAGATGCTTTGGCATCCCGGCGTAATCAAAACCTGTGGTGCATTTGCATCTGTTGGGGAAAAGGTTCTGTAGTGCTGTTTGCCCCAGAGCCGAGGTGCCATTTAATAGAAGAGTGTACACTCATCCGAAAAAGAAAATTCATATTTTGTCTTAAGGAAAAATGCTTTTTACTTGATTGTATGCAATCTTAATCTGTCTTATTTTATTTTTTTTTTAATTATCAATTATTATTATTAAATGTATTTCCCTGCATCTATGAAGCCTTGCGCATTGCCTTCTGTCTGATTACATACATGAGCCCTGTCTCAGAACACACATGTGGTATGCTGTCAAAGAATGCATGACAAGCACACAGAGAGGGTTGGTAAAAACTTAATGGCTACTGATGTGGCGACCCACATAGATTTCCCTCGGTACTTCGGATGGCCAGTCTGACTATGGAACAATCTATATTGCCATCGCTCATGCTCCTGTGACAATAGCCTATTTATTTTTATGTTAACAGCACATTGTGCTATTGAATTTTGAGATTATTCTCTATTAAATTTTGGCATTGCTGGCTGAGTGGCGCTATCCATGGTACTGAAAGCGGGATTTGATTCTGGCCTGTTATATTTGCATTTCACGTTTTATTGTGTATGATCGCATCCCCCATGTGTCAGCATGAGAAAAGGACAAGACATTCTGGACTTGTATTATATATCACTTCATCACAGTTTATTAACATGTATATTGAAACACTTGAGGATAAGGGCTACACAGAATCATACACTTATTACTTGGAGTTATTTTTCTTGTTAACATCCCCAGCCACTTTTGACAGATGATAAATAATTTGTTATGTCTCTAATGAACACTTGTGATTCGGGTGATTGGGAAGGCTTTCTCAGTGCAGTGGAGGAGATCACGATGTCCTTGTTTTTCATCCAGATGTCAGAAGCCTAATGGAACATCCATCAGGACTTCACCTGGTCATTCATACTCTGTCTGTGCTGCTGTTGCTTCTCTCTCTTCTGTCAAGTTCTCTTCCTTTCATAGTTCCTTGTCTTAGATGGACATGTGAGGGCTTCTTTCAAAAACGAGTTGCTTCTTTGAAGAATTTGACACCGCTTAGCTTTTACTTCTTTCATCCTTGCCAGTGATATGAAGTAAAACTCAAAGAATCTTGGGGTTTATTAATGCATTCTGATCTAATTACTGAGATCTGTTGTATAAAATATAAAGTGTCCAGAGTCTCAGCTGGAGTGCTGTGGGACATTACTGTATCACATTCCAGTAGCAGAATGAAAGAAGAAAAATGTTTGAAGGTATCACCTTTTATAATGTATATTATTTTTCTGCTGCTTCTAGATATGTAGTCTACTAAATACATTTTTGTTGTTCAGTGATACATTTCTTACAGGATTTCCTCCTGTAAGAAATCCTGTTGTGTTTAAACAGAAATGATTCAGTTTTTGCCTTGAGTGATGTGCGGTCCATGTTAATTTACCCCAAACAGTGAAAAGAGAGCTGGAGTTCTCACATCACATCCAGGATACTTTCCTTCCCACATGCTTCTGCAATCTCTTATTCATCATTTCTTTCATCGGTCTTTCTGAAAAAATGAGATGGGTCCTGGAGTTTACTTTCCATATTCTAAGAAGAAAGTGAAATCTTGAAACCTTCCCTTGTTAAAGGCCAATAAAAACCAGAAATACTCAAACTAAGTATTAACAATGTAAGATTGTTTTTTCAAAAAACTGCCATATCAAGACATACAAACAGCCACATGCCACACCGTGGTTGTTTTTACTTATTAGTGTTATTGAAAATGGCAAAAGCATTTTGAATTAATCTTTCTTACATCTGAAACAAAGGAACAGAATTTGGGACCAGAGTCACTTTTGTTCTCTATGTATAAGCTACACACGTTACGCTACCATGTTAGCTATAGATGTGCCTTTGTGCAGCTCACCCTCTACCTCCAGTTATTTCCCTCTAGTTCTCGCTCGTACATTTATTAATGAAAATCCAAAAAGCCCAAGGATTATTGTTTGCTCAAGTTTAAACATTTTAAACACACGGACGTATCTTCTCCTCAGTTTGCGCTGTTGACTACAAAGGTTAGCCAGTTTTCTAATGTTTGCCTGCCCAACTAAAAATTTTACAAAACAGTTATACAGCTGTCGACTGTAACATGTAGCTAGTTAGCAAACATAAGTGCCTTCCCAACTCGATACATTGCATTTATAATGGTTTGAAGGGTAACAGGCACAAGGAAAAGCACCCAAAAGAAAGCCAAACGCACATTATCCATTATATGAAACAAAGTATCTCAGTGCATGGCCCACATCCACATCAGTATGAAAGCAGCAGTTATTGTACAGACTGTCCTCCTGTGAAATATGAGCCCATAAGTCATCTCTGCAGCAACTTATTATGACCCACACTTATGTTTTGTTGCTAGGCGACATCTCGTGACCGTAGTAATTATGACAGGAGTGAAGGGAAAAGTGCGGTGACAAAAAGTAAAGAGCGACAAAGTGGGGATTTGTAAGAAGTCGGGGTGTGACACAGGAGAGGAGTGTTCGATTCCCCATGTGAAAGTAGCAGTTAATGTTGTTTCTTTTATCCCCGACTGTTTGACAAACTTAACCACTTTGTTATAATTGTAACCATGACAACAAAGATTGTCTAATCTTTTAGCAAGTGCCTATTTTATCCCAAACTACTACTGCCTGCTGCTGTAGGGACACTATTTCAGGAGACACTCCTATGGGTCTTATCAGAGTTGAGAAAGTGACCCGTTTGATTGTTCAGGCTGCAGGACTCGTCGTTATTCTAGTAGCACAACAGTCAATTTAAAACCAACAACTTGATGAATTGTACTCGCTGGAGAGCTTTACCTTTCACATTACATTTGTCATTATCTGAAGAAACTTGGCTTCATTGGAACTGACAGTTAGGAAAATTAAAATTCTCACTCTACAACCTTACCATATAATTAATTGATATATCAATTGTTTTTTTTTTTTTACTGTATAAAACGTCCAAACAGATGTGCCAGAAGTATCAGCAAAGTGTGTGCCAAACAATCTGATGTACTGCTCTAATGATAGTTCATAGATGTGTTTCTAACTGATGCTGCGATTCAGCAGAATGTGATGTCAGAGTGAAGTACGTCCCAGAGCTGTTAATTCATGCTCCATCTTCCCTCAATTCCTCGTCTGTCAGCATCCCTCTCTGATTCCTCACCTACACTTTTAATTGAATGTCAGTCAGAATGAAGAGGAAGTGTTCAGGGGACGTAATGGTGTGGTACAGTGGGGTGGAGGCAGATGTGGGTGTAGGGGGAATCAGGTTTTCACTCCGGCCTTCTAATCAAGGAGTGATTTACACCTGGGAGCCCAGGTGAAAGCAATTAATCTGCCGGTGGGAGAGAGAGAAAAACAAAAAAACAGTAGTTTGGATTCAAACGAGTGAAACATTACTGTATGGAATCCACACACTGTGTGATATATAATAACATAATGTACTAACAGCAGTCTTGATGTTTCACAGACCTTTCGCCAAGACATTTTGACAGGTCACAATAGGAAAAGCAAAAGTGTAAATCATAAAAGGAGTGATGGCTGCATTCCACTTAGCTGCTTCAGTTTCAGGGTCCCGGTGCTGTTCATGCTGGCTCACTGTATCACAGTCATGACTTACTTGAACGCTTGAATAAAACTGAGCAGTCTTCCATTTTATTAATTAGATCTTAGAAAAGATAACATTAAGTATTACATCGATTTTGATAGTGACAAATGAGGTGACGGATCCAATCAAATAGGTGCCGGTCCCACTCTGAGAGCTCCCGCATGCTGTTTGGCAGGAGCCGGCACAAATTAAGGTCTGGATAGGGGCAAATTTTGCACTGAAGTTGAAACTATTCCCACTCACACAATTATGTTCATGTAAATTTGCACCCACCTGGGTGAATTTGTGTCTACTCGCACCTTTTTATTGACTCTGAATGCAATCACGCCACCACTGAAACATGCTTCCTGTTCTGTCTGAGCAGTGCAATAGTTAGTGAAGTTACATTGATGGATCAATATGCAAGTAACATTTTAATGTTGGAGGTGGAGCTTCTTTTAAGCACTTGATATACAGTTAGGTGGGTTTATCCGATCTCTGCCTACCTTGGGACACAGTCCTTTCAAAAACCTTGAGCGTTGTGGAATTACTAATGGGTTAGGGAAGAAGAAATTACAAGTTTTTTGGGGGGCTTTTCTCTATTTTTATTTATTTTTGTGAAATAAGGGATTTTTAGCTCTTCAGGCCTTGAACAATTATTAATTATTTATTTAATTATTTTTATGGGATAAGTTTAAAGGAAAAATGCCACTTTGGCTGAATTGCTAACAACTCATAGACAACATGAAATGTGACAAGGAGCCCCAGTTAAACCCTGGTCTTTTGTTTAGTAGTCCGAAGCCTGACAGGTTAGGAACAGCTTTGATCTTTAATAATACATTGTACATACTGTACTACATTATATTTTCTTTTACATTGTTTTTCATGAAACATGTCATTTTCCAAAGTAGGTTCCTTTAGCTGTCAGATGAATGCAGTGAAGCAACACGAACAGGAAGAAAGATTTTTTCCTGTTTAAGAGTATAAAGTAGCAGAAAATAGAAATAGCCTACTCAAAGTTCAAGTAACTCACAATTGCACTTCAGTACAGCACTTGAATAGCCAATTAATTCATTTCTTAAAACAGCATTTTGCTGTGTGGGAGTTAAAAAAGATTTTCAAATCCTTGTGAAAGTATTGGTGTCATGATTTTATTAGAGAAATGTCCACATCAAATGTCCTGAAAAATGTGTTGTGCTGTTTGAAGACTAAATAAAACCAAACATTGTAGCATTTACCATATATTTTTGTCTTCACAAATGAACTCTTAATTCTGACTCATAAATATAAATAATGCGTGTAGATGGAAATTAACTTTGTTGTCCAGATACAGCAAATTAATGTACGCACTAAACTCTTAGGGCAGCATTTATCTTTGTTTCAAGAACCATTAAAAAGCATTCGAGCATTTTCATACAGTGCTTCTTATCTGTGGAATGAATTCTGCTCTGTGGTTAATAAGACCAGCCCTAGTGAGACATTTAAATCCAGTCTTAAAACACTTTTTCTTACTCACAGTTGATCTGTTTAATGCAAATGTTTGCAACTGCCAAAAGCACAGTAGCCAAATAAACACAAACTGTATGCATCAATCAGAGTTGAAGCTAAAACATAGGTTCCCTTGACTTTTATTAGGTGTCGCCTTGACAACCACTTACTGTGCCAAGGACCTGGAACATTTTTCCCTCAGTATTGTTTACTGTTTCCTCATCCCCACATCCTGGCTCATCAGGGATCTTATAGGCAGTCCTGGAGTTGTCTCATCACCACACATGGCACTTGGCAGAGGAGCCAAGCGCTCTTGGAATAAATTGGTCTCTTTTCTGACTGGGATGCTGGTTGGTGATTTAAGTGTGCTCTCCAACTCTAGTGCCTCAGTCATTTAACTTTTCGGCCCGTGTGCAAGCACCAAGTCACCTCCCCATGCAGAAGTCTATCTGATACGGTGAACCAGTGTAATGACTCAAGGTTAAGAGGAGTGCTTGAGGAACCCCTCAAAGACACACTAATGTGGCTTGGTGACGTTGCTTCCAGTGATCACGTTTTGTGATTTTCCATGAGACCATCAACTGCTGTCTGCTAACTCTCCTACCTGTTGCTGCTTCTTAGTCAGCCTCTTACTCTTAGCACTAGCATAGCCTCATCAGTAGGTGGTGCGGGGTTTATTCATGTTCGCTGGTGTGGTAAGGCTTGTACGTGTAAGCAACCGGGTGTGTGGCCTATTGGTAGTCCGGTTAGCCTGCGTGGTAGAGCAGGCTGTCCACTGATCGCAGGCTTGGCAGTTCAACACACCTAAACACTGAACCCCAAGTTGCTCTGAATGGCAGTGCAAAGCCCCTTCCATGGCGCCTCCACCGCCATTGGTGTGTGTGAGAATGGATGAATGAGTCGCAAAAAATTGTAAAGCAATTTGTAAACTGTTAGGGTAAAAAGGTGCTTTTTAAAACGATTTACACTAGTAATAGCGTGGTCTCTACATCACTTGCAATGTTAGATTAGCATTGGCAGCTACCTAGAGACCCCAGTGATGCTATTTTATCCAGAAATATAGATGGGGTTTAAGTTAGGTTTGACAATAGGGTCTCGCCCATGACGTGATTCTCCAGCATAATGTGGATATGATTGACTAATGTCAAACATGGCTTAAAAAAAACATTTCTTTTTAACATTAAATGAAGCGTCCCCACCTGAGTATACCAATGCCCATGTTGCTTGGCCTACTAATCAAGTTGTCTTAATCCCCAAGTCTATTTTCAATTTAATCTTCAAACTCGACATTACTTTCAACTCTTGTGGGGCTTTTGTATTAAAACCATCTCTGTCAGATAGAAATTGCTTTGTATTGCAATAGAATCCGACCATTCCCCCTTGTGGTACTCTGCAGACTAACTGGCCCTTATTCACAAGTTGTAGAAGAATTTAGAGGATTTATCTCAGATCTTGTTTTTCATTCTGATGAGATTCTAATTACAGGTGACTTCAATATTGACTTGATTAAAGCCTCTGATCATTTAAATAAGGCCTTTCTGGCACTTATTGACACTTTTGGTTTCACCCAGTTTGTCTGTGGGATAGTGTTTTCTGATCTGACTGTCTCCACATTACATCTATTATGAACATGGGTGTAGGAAGCATTGGAAATGTGGGTTTAACAACGTAAATGTAATTTCCTCAATTCTGGTGCCTTTTAACATGTGGTTTAATACTTGTATCTGACTATACTATCATAAGGAAAATTATGGGTACATTTTGAGGAAGTCATTGGCCCCGGATCACACATTAGAAGATATTAAAAAAGCTAAAAGTAAAGTCATTTACTTGATCACTGATTCAGAGCCATCTTTATCCACTCATTGTTTATTTAAACTTGAGGATCTTTTTATTCTTGCATGCAGTTGCAATTTGGGTTAAATTAATTTCTTTAATCTTATCAAATTAATGAGTAAAGCAGAGAGGACAACTGTAGTCAAAGTGCCCCCAAGGATTCTCCAATAAACTACATTCATCTTCCAATCATTTTTACTATAATGAAGAATCTCCAGGACCTGAGGCCTGTGTCTCAGAGCTGGAGTGTTATCAGAGCTGTGTAATGGATGTAGTGACATCAGAGTTGTGTTATTAGACCGATACAGATAGTATCATATAGGGGTTTTGGTTTACATAAAGGTTACCGAGTGGAACGTGTGGTCCTGAGCTCTCACTTCTACACTCCACTCCATCCTAACGTAACAAAAAATAGATTATGCTGTTATGAATCTTGGTGGCTTTGTTTACACACATTTTTACACACACAACACGGCTACCAGGATGCATTCCACATAAATATTCAGGGCAACATGTCATGACAAAAGGCGTGAATATAATAACCATCTGCCATGAGAAGCAACAGTCTCGAATTCATAAGTGGCAAAGGTTTGAGGAATGTGTGAGAGCAAATCCATCAAGGTAGCTGGATAACATCGTAATAGCTTTGTGGAACAGGATCCTGATGTATACTTTTTGGCTAAAATATAAAATACATATTTGCTGACATTTCAAATAGCAAAAAAGGACATATTATGGCTATTTTTAGTGTTCATCATTTTATTATTGGTGTCTACTAAAATAGATTTACATGCTTCATAGATTTAGATCATATCTGCTACTGCGTGCTTCATGCTGGACTCTGCTAAGCTCCCTAAGCATTTCAAGTTGACTCTGATAGCATCTTTGCTGTTGTGTACTTGATGCTGGACTCTGAGTGGTTGCTAACATCTCTGCTACTGTGTGCTTCATGCTGGACTGTGAGTAGTTGCTAGTAGTTGCGGGCGTCACATCTCAGAGGAGCCCGATGCAGCCATTTCCTCCAGACTAAGCAATCAAAATCACAGAACATTTTTGCAGCTCCATTGCAGGTCAGCCCTCAAAGACAAGACAAAATCAAGATCAACTGTAGATTCTTTCCTGTTGTTGAAGATGTCTTATGTAGACCTATAAAGTCTTCATGAAGGACAAGATCATGACCCACGCAACAGTCTCTTGCTCAACTCCCGACACATCCTGGGTCCCATCAATAGCAATGCTGAACCTCAGTGTGGGCAGCCCATGTAGAGTATTTGCAATTATCCTAATGATGGAGTTGGACATGATATTCAAAATATCATTCTGAATTTCAGTGCTTGTGTAATTGTTTGAGGGCTTAAGCCATCTCTTCAGCACATCATCATCTTCTGATCTGAGCTGCAGAAGCTGCCTCAGATTGTCTTCATCACTGTCATGGCCATGCAGAGCTTGACCCTGGTGAACCGATCAACTTATTTTGAGCAGGCATGACCTTGCGTCTCTTTGCTGCCGCTTCCTGGCTGTGGATAGCCGTGTTTTAATACTTCTTTGTTGGTGTATGCGTGTTGGCGTTTGTGTGTTTGACTCAGCTGGTGGGTGGAAAATTGCTCTTTTCCAGTTTCTAGAACCAGTTGACACACAGGCTTGATCCATATTTTTTTGCAACCGTGCCACTCTGTCTTTTGAAGGCTTCTATGCAATAAAAAACAAACGCGCCATTTGCACTGGGAGAATAAAGAAGCTATGGATAGTATCTGAACGTCTTTTCCTGAAATCTTTGTTTTACTTGGAGGTTGCTGGTATGGAAGGACTCTTGCGTCAGGCTGATTTGGCTTGTTATATATCTCAGCCTGGCTCTCCCTCTCTTCAATGTCTAATCTTGCCTCTGCTTCCCAGATACAGAGGTGGCAAATTGAATATGCCTGTCATTCTTTATATATTAAAGATCCCCATCTGTAAGATTTTTTGGCACTTTTTAAAACATAAAATCATCACAATGTATCATGTGCTGACACTGTGTTTGAGAGCACCGGTTACTTGACACTCTCTTGTTTATCTCAGCCTATTTCTTCTTTGTTGCTCTCGTGCCCTCTGTACAAGCTAGGAAGCAGGTTCATGATGACATGTTGATTAAAGAAATCCACGTTACAGAAACCTTTTCCATGAACTAGAGGGCCAGTATTTTTCTAATACAGGCCACTTTGGAGAAGTGTACAGATAAGATAATCATTGGTAAATTTAGATTTTGGAGTGGTCTATTGTGGTGAATGCAAATAAAAGATACAAGATGCAAAATTTAGAGTACCTATAGTCCCAAGTATATTAGTAACTAAGAAAAAAAATGCAAAGGTGTTGTCCGTGATTTGAGGGTGCATTGTGGATTTATAGTTGGAAAGTGGTTCACCTAGGAACGGTCTGACACTGAGTTATGAAATTTCCAAATAAATGATGCTCTCCTGTCTATGTTGGTCAGGTGGTGCACCTTGACTGAAGTGTTTCCTATTCAACATCCCAGCTGATTTCCATAAAATTCAGAGAAGACAGTCTGCACAGTTTATTCTAAACTGTCAAATCACTTTCATCACTCACCTCAGTAAGTGGAGCTCTCTGCACTGTCCCTGCTCTCTGCCCCTGCCTCACTCTCAAGCGGCTAGATGTGAAGGGAGGTGGAGGAGTGATAATTATTTATTGAGCAGTGTATGCTCTTTATAATCATAAAAAGAAGGTAAAAACAGTGAAGAAGTAAGCACGGAATATAGCTGTAACACTACATAGCAATAAATGATAAAAGATGGGTTTGTGTTCATTTAGTATCACAATACTCCAGAATTGACGAGTGTCTACTAAGACAGGACGATTACTAATTTCATTCAGACGCCATTCACTTCTTATTATGCACAAGTGAACCTATGCATGTGAGCTGAGCTGTCGTTTCGGAATTAATTATCTCGAGTGACAGAAATCAGCACTGCCTTCATGGCAACTGCAAACTATTTTGTGACCTAGTTTATACATGGGCCAGCAGCAAGGCTTTTACTTGTCAAAACTGGGGAAACCCCTGGCCATTACAAGGTACTCGGCTGAAGTTTACCGATTACTACCAGTGATGACTAACTTATGCTCATTTGGACTGGGCAAACATATTAAACCAAGAGGCCGTCATCCAAAAATAGACCATCTTTTCACTATTTTGCTAATGGTAATCTTAACATTAGCATTAGTATGTTTGTCTCGCCCTGTCTGTAACAATAAATGCAATCCTAGATTCCCTGCTCATGATTTTTTTATGACTTTTTCTGCAATAAAATAGATTAGATACAAAATTCTCCCGCTTTTTCTGCAGAACCATTTGTTGTTGACTTTAAAACTGACAATTTCCCTGCTAGACCCTCTACCAACAAGACTTTCCAAACATCTGTGGCCAGTTTTGGAAGCTACAATCCACATCTGGCATTATCCCAATTAGCTTTAAAAGCCCTATGGTGAAACCTTTACTTGAGAAACTACTCCATAATCCAAGTTCTCTTCATAATTACTGAACAGTTTTCCAACCTTCCACTCTTTTCCAAAGTACCAGACAGAGAGTTGTGCATCAGCAGTTTTCAGCCCACATACGTATCAAACAGTTATCTTTGTGAATCTTTTCTATCTTCAGGGCCTGTCAATGCACTGAAACTGCATCTGCTACACTGGTAAATGATCTTCTGCTCTCTATGGATTCCACCTCCGTGCTTCTCTTACTTGATCTCAGTGCAGCCTTTGATATCATAGATCATTGCGTACTCCTAGACGGACTGGATAACCAATATGGTGTCTCTGGCCTGGTCCTCATGTGGTTAAAATCTTACCAACCTGAAAGAACACAGTTTGTTTCCTACAATAATACTCAATACTACTCAGTATTTTCTGATGTATAATGTGGAGTATCTTAGGGTTGTGTCTTCCTGTCAAAGCTGAGGACCCTTCCTAAATTGTACCCTGATTCTCTGCTGTGAAAAGCCGAATATCAATGAATTTTCTTGCTTCTAAATTCTGATAAAACTGAGGTGCTGGCCAACATAGACACCAGTTTGAACAAAGTCTGACAGCCAAAAACCTTAGTTTTACATTTGATCCTACCCTCTCTTTTGATCAGCACATTAAAAACATCATCAAGAGCCTTTTTAAACTCATGTAACAGCTCAAATGTGGTCTAATCCATACCTTTGTGTCATCCAGACTTGATTACTAGTGATGTGATGATTAGTAGCTGCAGCTAGAATTTTAACTACATCAAGGAAATCTTACCACATGACACCAACTTTAGCTTCCCTCCATTGGCCACTCCCTGTCCATGTCAGACATACAACCATAATGACATGCAAAATCATAAATGGTCAGACTCCTTCTTACCATGTGTGTTCTCTTTAAACCTTATATTCCGTCCCGAGCTCTCCACTCTCAGAGTGCAGGGCTCCTGTCGGTCCTCAGAAGTCAGCAGGCTGCAGGCCTTTTTCCCATCATGCTCTCTTCCTCTGAAACAACCTGCTGACATCAGACTGTCTTACTCTGTTGAGAGCTTCAAATCCAAACTTAAAACTCATCTCTATGCCTTTACTTTCAGTTAGGGGCTTATTCTTTGATCACCTCAGGCCTGGTACCGTTACCATTCTCCCGCTGACAGGACGTACGGTGTAGTCCATGTTGTACTGCTGACAAGATTACTGTAAACTTTCTGATAACCGCTGTTTGTTTATTCCCTCGAGCACATGAGCATCCTGACTGTGCGCCTCTCCCTCTGTATTTCTGTTGCCTCCTAGATGTGTGAATGAGGCGTCTGGGCTGCCTCTTATTTGTTTGTGTAGTCTGTCCTCATTCCCGGTCTTCTCGTCGGAGAGGAGCTCCTGTGGCTCAGGTTATATCTGTTGGAAGCACCTGCTTGAATTCCTCCCCAGATCAGATTCTTCATTTATGTTTAGGGTCTATAATTTTCATGTTCATACTGTAAATCTACTTCGTTGCTGTATTCCAGAGGTCACTAATAAGCGGACCGCAGTCTGGATCCCTGACCCTGATGCTGTCATATCCTGAAAGTAGGGATGCGCCAATTGATCGGCTGATTTTCATAAAAAAACACATGATGCTCCTAGTCACCGATCACTTGTTGTTAATACTTTGGTGTCTGCGCCCGAGTGAAGCACTCTGTCCTGTATAGTCCCGCCTCCCACCTTGGTCGATGCGTCGGTGCGAGGCAGGCCACCGAGACAAAACAACAATGCCTGCTGTGTGGAACTTATACAAAGTGTTTGAGACTGATATAACATGCGTCATCTGCAATACCTGCCCAAAATTGATCTATCGGCCGTAGATTGGCCCATCCCACTCACAGCTGATCGGTCTCAGCGGCAGCCTTTACGGCACTGGTCACATGACGCTACGCAGCTAATAATTGCGACTTCAGCCAGTCAGTGACACACGTGACACAAACACTCTTGAGACGAGACAAGAAAGAGTGGGAGAGATGAGTGAAAAAAGTCGGGGAGTGGGATATACGTGGGAAAGAAAGAAAAACTGAGGTGGAAGCTGTTCAGTTGTTAAAATGTGTTGAGATTGTTTAATTATAAAAATGAGACTGTTAAGATGTGAAATGCAGTTAACGAAAGAGAAGAAAAAGGTAAATTCGAGCTACATTCTTTAGGCCTGTTTCATTTTCATTTCGTTTGTAAAAATTTGGTATTTTATTTCAAAAGGTCCTTTGCTTGAGGTAATGTTACCCAATTAGACCTCTTTGAATTGTAATTGAGTTCCCCTGCTGTATCTAACATCTATTGCTTGTCTGTCTGTCCTGGAAGAGGGATCCCTCCTCCATCCCTCCTTTGCTCTTCCTGAGGTTTCTCCCATTTTCTTTTGTTGCGTTTTCCTCGTACACGTCAAGGGTCAAAGGACCGAGGGGGTGTCATAATGCTGTAGAGATCATTGGGATATATAAATAAAATTTGACTTGACTTGGGTGAGATGATGGGTCAAAGCTTCAGATATCAGGTTGGAGCATCTAATGAAGTTTTTTATATTTCAAGTGCAATTCAAAATGTAGGATGAGCTTTTGATGAAGCTTCAAATGGGCTAAAAGGGGCAAAGCAAGACTTTCTACAGTGTTTATAATGTAGTGAACCTGCATGATTCCGCAAAGGAACTGATCAGGCACAGATGAGTAAAAGCCATTTTCATATGAATCTCGGAAAAGCGGCAAATAATTTACATTGTCAGGTCAAAACATTAGCGCGGCCACATGCTGCTGGTTGAGTGCAAAATGAATCTGTCAGTTCATATATGCATGAGGAAGGGAACACGACTGTGAAAAGAATCTTACACATCAAAACAAAGTTAATGGAAAACGTTCATGCAAACAGAGATGGTACATCTCATTCAGGACTCCTGGCGCCTTCTTTACGCTGTGATGTCAGTTTGTGCAGAGTCTCTGACTCATGGCCAAACGACCCTGAAGCTCTGAATTTAGAGCACGGTCACAGAGGAGAACCCTGAGCAAAATGTATTACAAAATGTACAAATGTGTTAAGTTATCCTGACGCCACTGTGAACTTTTACTTTTTTTTTTTTTAATACCTTCGAGGCCAGTTCACATGAGAGTGCTGTGAACGCTCCACGAGATGTACGTTGTAATGACCCTGCTTATGACTACACTCCTGCACTTGGAGTAGCAAATCGCAGCCGCACCTGATGTAGAGATAATATGCGATAATAATATGAGTACCGTGTCTGTTGATGTTTGTGCCTTGAGCCGCGATCACTTTGCATTCTTGGTCTTGACTGCAAATTTTCAACAACCTTGCCTTATTGTTGTTACTTGACAGTTAGTCTACCATGCCTCTCATTCAGTCGTGAGCGGTACAACAGTCTGCACAGTCGGTTATTTTTAGAACATCAGTAGCGCACAGGTAACCTTTAAATCTACAGAGCAGCCGGAGTGTATCTGAACACAGAGGAGACTGTTAGTGTTGGTGCTGATTCATATTTTCTCACTTCATTAGCTTTTTATTTTAAATTAAATTTTTCTAACAGCATACATTAGTGTGTTAATGAATTTGAAACTCTGGCCACAGCAGAGGTGCTTTTTCGCAGCCTGTATTCCTATTTCAGTTTTTTCTTTATGTTCGGCGTTACTGGAAACAGAAACATAGAGAGTGAATTCAGAACATTTAGTCGTTGCCATATCACCTGAATTCAACTACAACTTACCCAGAATTTAAAGTAAATAGTTTTAAAATCAGGTTTTCTCAGCAGCCTTACTGTGAGGCCCTGCCCACTTATAGTTTTTGTCATTTTAGTTGTGATTGAAATGTATCACCGACTACTGGACTGATGAGAGAAATTAACATTCCCCATGGCTGTAATGGTATGGCTATAATTAGGCAACTATAATAAGTGGTTTGGAAATGCAGTTGTTGTTATAAACAAAATAAAAACAATATATTAGAGTAAATATGGGATGTTGGTTGGGACAGTGTTGTTTTGTAAGACCACTGGTACTTGACAGTGGTTGTGTGCTTGGGTTACCTTCTGCTGCTCGTGCCTGAATATTGTGCCCTTTAATCTTGCAATGTAAAAATTCAATTTGCCAATTGGAGTCTGGTATGAGAATTTGAAGGACTTCTTCTTGTGCCAGACCAATGAATTCACAGGCAGGTTTCGAGCAAAAGTTCCCATTTCAAATTTCATTAAGAAATGTGAAAAAAAATCATCATCTGAGGAGATGCTGGCCCGGACTACAGATTTCATGTGGATAAAATTATATTAGCAATGAAGTGTATATTTATCTGGCTGTTGCTCAGGTCTGTTCGCCGGCCTAATGCACCAAACACTAATCTGTGTTTTTAATTTCTTCGTACACACAGCACTTGACACCTTTTGCAAAAGTTACTTTCCGTTTAATAGTGTGACACATTAATCAGCCACACTGTATGAATATTCATTTCCTCTAAATGCGTTAAAATAAGATCCGATGATTGCTTGTTGATAAGCCCTCGCTCATTACAGGTTCTGAGGGTATACCAACACTCAAAGCAATTTGTCACTCACCAAAACTAAACTGAGCGAGAGAACACTTGACAATGCTTCAGTTTGACTTCTGTCGACATGCAAACTCTTTTATTTTCAATGACTCAGAACCTGTTCCAGCAGATGTGCGCCTTCACTGTCTCCCTGACTGTGACACGTTGAATGCTGACACACTTTTATGCACAATAATGAACTTTTCTCCTCCGCAGTGACCACAAATAGCGCAGTGCCTTGGCGGAAAAGCTGAATGACACGTTAGATTAAAGCAGATTCAGCGGCTGCATCCATCCTCCCTGCAATAACTTTAAGTTACTGAGACGAGAGACTTGTGTTCACTCACGACGGGAAAAGTTTCGAACGACAACGATACGCGGCTCTCACTCATGGCTGTTCTATTGTTTTGCATCTTTGTCCTTTTGTTTATGTTGCTACTTTCAACCTCTATCTTTTCTGTTTCCAATGTTCAAGAATAGACCCCCTATATGTGGCTTCCAAGTTTAGCTCTGCCAGACTCATTTGAAAGTCAAATGTTCGCCTTCACTTTTCCCACTACATTTCAAGCGTGGCACAGTGGCTGAAAACACTTAATCAAGCCTCTGCCACAGTGCAGCAATCAGAGATAACAGGGCAGGAATATGGGTCATCCCATGCTCTGCACTGAGTTTACCAAGCGCCGGCAGATGCACACTAATGAGGGAGACCCCACCTTCCCTGTTGTTGTCGACACTATATTTCTGCCAGTCGTCTCGGCTGGGGTCATCACAGCACATCATTGAAAGAATGAGGAGGAGAGTCTGTTGCAGGAAAAGATAGAATATTTCATGTTTGGTTTCTTCATGTCAGAAGATTACATCATTGGACAACATTTATAGAGAATCTTCTTTTACATACACATCATGCCAAAGCAGACAAGGAATTGTATTTTGTATAATATTAGACTTGTTGTGGTTTGGGTTTTCTGTGTTTAGTTTTTGCCCCTGTTTGACTTCTCTCTATCCCCTTCCTGCAGTGAGTGCCAAGAGGTGGGGCGATCTCCGGGAGCGCTCTTCCACCGGCACACCTGCAGCTCGTTCGGCCCAATCAGCACCCTACATAAAACACACTCCCCTTGTCCCCAGTGCCGGATTATTCCCCTTGCTTATGCTTGGCCCTCGCGCTCCCGTTGAGCTCCTGCCATGCGAAGTCCTTTTGGTGGTGAATTCTTTCTAGTTCTAGTGAGTTTTTGGTGCATTATAATGATGATGTAGGATTTTAGTCATTGCAGGTCTGGATCTTCAGTTATCAGAGGCAATATTAGGCAGATCAGCTCCCATCCAATCTGCGATGTCCCGTGTCTGCGAATAACTTTTTAAAGTTAAACTGCTTTATTTGGTGTTTCTACTGGTTTTAATCTGCTGGTACATTTGTTTCGGAGAGGAAGACACCTATTTGAATAATTTGGCTGTTGGTTAAAACCTCCTGAACATCTGGTTCAGAAGTTATCAGACAATCGAAATAAAGGTTAGCAGGCTCAGCTCCCGACCCTTACCTGACGAAACCACTGGCTCTGTATGTTTTAGAGAGGAGACCTCTGTGGATCGGATCATTCGAAATGTTTAAATTTTTGGCCTCTAAGTGGGAGTGGGAGCAATCTTCGGTCTCCACCGACTTCTGAGGGAAATATCTGTCTCTTCAGTGGCTAAATGTTCCACTTCTAATGTTGTAATTTAGTTTTTTACCTGGGAAGCAGGTGCCTGCTGCAGCTGGAGATGACTTTGATGAGAGTGGTGAGAGTGAACCAAAACAGTAAACTTGTGGGTCACAGGAAAAAAAAAAAAAGTAAGGATGATGAAAGGCTCCATAAATCTGGGGGGAAATGCAGAGTCGGATAATCCTCTGTGGGCTCTTCACACATACACTAACCCTATTTAACTTTTTTAATACAAAAAAAAAAAAAAAA